>NW_027223724.1:261289-473292 GCF_029378745.1 Bos indicus
CCCCAGAAAAAACGGCTCAAAGAAATCTTTTCCATCTCAGGCGGAAAACTGGAAGATGTCTTGTCTTGTCTGTCTGGATTGATGTCTGTGTCAGTGTGAGCCTTGTGATTTTTGATAATAGTGCTCAAGTTCTGAGTTCTTATTTCAATGGTCTCAAGACAAGGCAGCCCTTGCAAACCCAACTGCTTCCAATACAAGAAAACTTTGACCTCAGGGAATGTCAGAGTCCCGTGAACTGGGAACTAGTCAATATGAAATATCTAGTAGTTTTGTTTTTGCTCCTCTACTGTAGACATGTCTAAGAGTCATCAACATGAAGCACAAAATGTTCATAGTGCCTCGGTTTGTTCTAAGGTAAAAATTGCTATATCGTTCTATCTGTCACAAGCTTGTCAACGAGAAAGTACCTCGAAAGAACAGGAACAAAACGAAAAATTAAATGTGATATGAGCTTTTAGATAAACTATGAACACTAATTACACTCGAAAATATCTGCCTATGAGAGTCTTGATTGAAGGCAGAGGAGAAGGGGACGACAGAGGCTAAGATGGTTGGATGGCATCACTGATTCGATGGACATGAGTTTGAGCAAGCCCCTGGAGTTGGTGATGGACACGGAAGCCCAGCGTCCTGCAGGCCACGGGGTCCCAAAGAGTCAGACACGACTGAGCCACTGAACTGAACTGAACATACAATCGTTTCTCCAGGTGTTTTGGTTACCCGAGTTTCTATCCTGTGCTAAACTAAGTGACGACAGTGTACTGAAGAGCTGGGTCATTTCCAAATAAATTAAAGTTCTGAAACATTCACGCCTTGAAAGGACCTCCCTTTTACACAGAAACAAAAGAGATTTTTGACTATCCAATAAGAGTGTCTGGCACCATCCTGACATGTGAAACGTAAGAAAGCAATTTTTTTTTGTTTTGTTTGGTTCTGATCTTGGGTGTGTGTGTGTGTGTGTGTGTGTGTGTGTGTGCGCGTGCGTGCGGGGGAGGGGAGGGGCGCTACTATCACTGATAGGTATGTTCACCAATCTGTCGAATGCCAATATAAAAGTCAGTTCTTGGTTGCTGAAGGGAAATGTATGACTTGGTATTAAAAGAAGGTATGTGGCATGAAATCGCATTTTCTGAAGGAAAACGACGTCGTTCTTTCTTCCAGGTGGCAGTTTCAGGATGGGAGAAGCAAAGGAATGGGTACAGAATGGGATCAGGAGGTTGTAGGGAAAGTGGACCCCCAGAAAAGAGTGTTGTGCCTAGCACAAGGTTTCTTGAGAGGTTGAACTGCCTTTGCTAATGGATTTTAAGTTTCTTTACCTCTTCCGTGATCTCTTCTAGGTTGACCTAGAAGAGAAATCTTTTGTTAGCTTTGGCTAAGTGGAGAAGTATTGCTTCACGGTGACTTGTGTGATCCTACCTGACTGTTCTAAACCCTTTTGATATCTATGCACTGCTGCTGCTGCTGCTGCTGCTGCTGCTGCTGCTGCGAAGTCGTTTCAGTCGTGTCCGAGTCTGTGTGACCCCATGGACGGCAGCCCACCAGGCCCCGCAGTCCCTGGGGTTCTCTAGGCAAGAACACTGGAGTGGGTTGCCATGTCCTCCTCCAATGCATGAAAGTGAAATGTGAAAGTGAAGTCGCTCAGTCGTGCCCGACTCTGAGCGACCCCATGGACTGCAGCCTACCAGGCTCTTCCGGTCCATGAGATTTTCCAGGCAAGAGTACTGGAGTGGGGTGCCATTGCCTTCTCCCATATCTATTCACAAGCCTGCCTAAATCATTGACTTCTAGCCACCTTTGGGATGCCAATGCCCACCCACCCTTAGCAGGCCCCAGAGGAGAGAAAACACTTACCACAGGAGGTCCGGGTAAGGAACAAGGAACTAACAAGCTCCCACCAACCAGGATTCTGCAGAGGTCAACAAGAGGTCAGCAAGAGATGGGAGACTGCAGTCCAGAGGTCCTAGCAACTTCCAGCGAGCAGCAAAGACCCAGCATAGTCAAAACGAATTCAATGTTACCCAAAACAAATAAATAAACGGACAGAAGTTCTTGGAACACATGACTGAGGCTAGGGGTGAGGCAGTACATGTATGTGCCAGGATACTCTTAAAGTATACTCTTAACGTAGATGAGGAGAACAAGGTAGGAGGAAAACTTACTGTTTGGTTCAGGTCGCTTCGGAGCCTTTTGGGGGAACCGACCTGAAGCCAGAGTCTAGCCGAAATACACAGGCTTTGAACATCGCTGAAGACCAACATTTCCTAAGGAAAAAACGCATTGCTTAGCTCAAGGTTTGTCTGGGAAATTCTTACACATCAGGAGATGGCTCCGAGGTGGATTTCTACAAAGAACATCCATGCAAAGGACAAGCCTGCACAGCTCTGTGCACATCTGCCCCCTCCCCCCCTCACAGCCAGCAGCATTTCCAAGTGACCTCCTAAGGCCTTCGCCAAACTACAGGGGCACCTCTGGGCTTCCTGTTTCCCTCATTTTTCGGAATCTTTTCTAAAAAAAAAGAAAAACAAAAAACAAATTAAAAAAAAAAAAAAAAAACCCGCACATTTCTTCGTACAATGCCACAGTGGAAGGAACACAGGCCTTCAATATTAAGACCTAAATTTGCAAAAAACTTGGAGCTTGGTTTTTTGTTTTGTTTGGTTTTGTTTTGTTTGAATCAAACCACCACATCATTTAAAATTTTTACACGTTCTAATTATTCGGTTCCAAAACACCAAACTTGTACTGCACACGGTCCCCATGGAAAGGCCCCCTCAGCAGGACAGCCACAGATGCTGCCATGAAAGGGCAGCAGGGTGCCCTCCTCCCTTGTTTGCTGCCTGGGCGGCCACCGGGTTTTGAAACCCATGCACCCTACTAAGTTTCTAGGGTGCAATTCGTGGACCCTTCCCTTTCCCATCCCAGCAGGTGGTCAAGGGCCCGCTGGCCTCCAAAGTGCCAGAAGCAGGGCTGGGCCAGCCGGCCAGAGTTCAGGGTTCTGGCCCTTGGACTTGCAGCGGACACTCGGCTGCTTGGGAAAACCGCGCGGCTCTGACCTTTCAGCAAAGGGGTGGAGCGGTCAAGGCCTTGAGCCCAAAGGCGAGGCCTTTCTGCGACCGCCAGGTTGTGCCAACAGAGGGCGGACTACGTGGTTCCCTGCTCCACGCAGTCCCAGTTCCCTGACCTGTGGTCCGCACCCCTCCGCCGCGCCCACTGGATGCCGACCCTTGGGGACCCAGGAGCGCACGCAGTGGGCGTTCCCAGCCGCCACGGCGACCCCCGAGAGGACAACGGGGAAGCCCTCCCCCACCCCCGCCAGGAGCCGACCCCCGCCCCGCGCCGCCCCGCCCCTGCCATGCTCCCGGTGCCTTCCCAGCCGCAGTGGGGATCCCCGGAGCACAACTGGGACCGCCCCCCATCCCCGCCACGACCCGATTCCCGACCCGCGCCGCCCGGCTTCGCCCCGCCCCGGGCGCGCTCCCGGTGCGCGGCCCACCTTCACCACGGGCTCCCGGTGAGCCCCGCCCCCACGCCCGGTTCCAGGAGAGCCTCTGGGACCTCGCTCCCGCCGCCCGGTGAAACGGGAGGACAATCCATCCAGCCCACAGAGGCAATCCAAGCTGTCTAGAATTCAGGGATCCAACGAGGGCTACGGAAAGGAAAGACGACCTGACCTAGGAGGGCCATGATATTCTATAGAACCGGACAAAGTTGGTTTCCAAGGAAACTTGATTCCTTGGAACCCGGAAAGCTGGTTCTTTTCATATGCAATTCCAAACCCTGAGCTCCTTCCCAAAGCCTGCCTGGCCGCCAGCCCCACCCCCCACTCCCCAGAAAAAACGGCTCAAAGAAATCTTTTCCATCTCAGGCGGAAAACTGGAAGATGTCTTGTCTTGTCTGTCTGGATTGATGTCTGTGTCAGTGTGAGCCTTGTGATTTTTGATAATAGTGCTCAAGTTCTGAGTTCTTATTTCAATGGTCTCAAGACAAGGCAGCCCTTGCAAACCCAACTGCTTCCAATACAAGAAAACTTTGACCTCAGGGAATGTCAGAGTCCCGTGAACTGGGAACTAGTCAATATGAAATATCTAGTAGTTTTGTTTTTGCTCCTCTACTGTAGACATGTCTAAGAGTCATCAACATGAAGCACAAAATGTTCATAGTGCCTCGGTTTGTTCTAAGGTAAAAATTGCTATATCGTTCTATCTGTCACAAGCTTGTCAACGAGAAAGTACCTCGAAAGAACAGGAACAAAACGAAAAATTAAATGTGATATGAGCTTTTAGATAAACTATGAACACTAATTACACTCGAAAATATCTGCCTATGAGAGTCTTGATTGAAGGCAGAGGAGAAGGGGACGACAGAGGCTAAGATGGTTGGATGGCATCACTGATTCGATGGACATGAGTTTGAGCAAGCCCCTGGAGTTGGTGATGGACACGGAAGCCCAGCGTCCTGCAGGCCACGGGGTCCCAAAGAGTCAGACACGACTGAGCCACTGAACTGAACTGAACATACAATCGTTTCTCCAGGTGTTTTGGTTACCCGAGTTTCTATCCTGTGCTAAACTAAGTGACGACAGTGTACTGAAGAGCTGGGTCATTTCCAAATAAATTAAAGTTCTGAAACATTCACGCCTTGAAAGGACCTCCCTTTTACACAGAAACAAAAGAGATTTTTGACTATCCAATAAGAGTGTCTGGCACCATCCTGACATGTGAAACGTAAGAAAGCAATTTTTTTTTGTTTTGTTTGGTTCTGATCTTGGGTGTGTGTGTGTGTGTGTGTGTGTGTGTGTGCGTGCGTGCGTGCGGGGGAGGGGAGGGGCGCTACTATCACTGATAGGTATGTTCACCAATCTGTCGAATGCCAATATAAAAGTCAGTTCTTGGTTGCTGAAGGGAAATGTATGACTTGGTATTAAAAGAAGGTATGTGGCATGAAATCGCATTTTCTGAAGGAAAACGACGTCGTTCTTTCTTCCAGGTGGCAGTTTCAGGATGGGAGAAGCAAAGGAATGGGTACCGAATGGGATCAGGAGGTTGTAGGGAAAGTGGACCCCCAGAAAAGAGTGTTGTGCCTAGCACAAGGTTTCTTGAGAGGTTGAACTGCCTTTGCTAATGGATTTTAAGTTTCTTTACCTCTTCCGTGATCTCTTCTAGGTTGACCTAGAAGAGAAATCTTTTGTTAGCTTTGGCTAAGTGGAGAAGTATTGCTTCACGGTGACTTGTGTGATCCTACCTGACTGTTCTAAACCCTTTTGATATCTATGCACTGCTGCTGCTGCTGCTGCTGCTGCTGCTGCTGCGAAGTCGTTTCAGTCGTGTCCGAGTCTGTGTGACCCCATGGACGGCAGCCCACCAGGCCCCGCAGTCCCTGGGGTTCTCTAGGCAAGAACACTGGAGTGGGTTGCCATGTCCTCCTCCAATGCATGAAAGTGAAATGTGAAAGTGAAGTCGCTCAGTCGTGCCCGACTCTGAGCGACCCCATGGACTGCAGCCTACCAGGCTCTTCCGGTCCATGAGATTTTCCAGGCAAGAGTACTGGAGTGGGGTGCCATTGCCTTCTCCCATATCTATTCACAAGCCTGCCTAAATCATTGACTTCTAGCCACCTTTGGGATGCCAATGCCCACCCACCCTTAGCAGGCCCCAGAGGAGAGAAAACACTTACCACAGGAGGTCCGGGTAAGGAACAAGGAACTAACAAGCTCCCACCAACCAGGATTCTGCAGAGGTCAACAAGAGGTCAGCAAGAGATGGGAGACTGCAGTCCAGAGGTCCTAGCAACTTCCAGCGAGCAGCAAAGACCCAGCATAGTCAAAACGAATTCAATGTTACCCAAAACAAATAAATAAACGGACAGAAGTTCTTGGAACACATGACTGAGGCTAGGGGTGAGGCAGTACATGTATGTGCCAGGATACTCTTAAAGTATACTCTTAACGTAGATGAGGAGAACAAGGTAGGAGGAAAACTTACTGTTTGGTTCAGGTCGCTTCGGAGCCTTTTGGGGGAACCGACCTGAAGCCAGAGTCTAGCCGAAATACACAGGCTTTGAACATCGCTGAAGACCAACATTTCCTAAGGAAAAAACGCATTGCTTAGCTCAAGGTTTGTCTGGGAAATTCTTACACATCAGGAGATGGCTCCGAGGTGGATTTCTACAAAGAACATCCATGCAAAGGACAAGCCTGCACAGCTCTGTGCACATCTGCCCCCTCCCCCCCTCACAGCCAGCAGCATTTCCAAGTGACCTCCTAAGGCCTTCGCCAAACTACAGGGGCACCTCTGGGCTTCCTGTTTCCCTCATTTTTCGGAATCTTTTCTAAAAAAAAAGAAAAACAAAAAACAAATTAAAAAAAAAAAAAAAAAACCCGCACATTTCTTCGTACAATGCCACAGTGGAAGGAACACAGGCCTTCAATATTAAGACCTAAATTTGCAAAAAACTTGGAGCTTGGTTTTTTGTTTTGTTTGGTTTTGTTTTGTTTGAATCAAACCACCACATCATTTAAAATTTTTACACGTTCTAATTATTCGGTTCCAAAACACCAAACTTGTACTGCACACGGTCCCCATGGAAAGGCCCCCTCAGCAGGACAGCCACAGATGCTGCCATGAAAGGGCAGCAGGGTGCCCTCCTCCCTTGTTTGCTGCCTGGGCGGCCACCGGGTTTTGAAACCCATGCACCCTACTAAGTTTCTAGGGTGCAATTCGTGGACCCTTCCCTTTCCCATCCCAGCAGGTGGTCAAGGGCCCGCTGGCCTCCAAAGTGCCAGAAGCAGGGCTGGGCCAGCCGGCCAGAGTTCAGGGTTCTGGCCCTTGGACTTGCAGCGGACACTCGGCTGCTTGGGAAAACCGCGCGGCTCTGACCTTTCAGCAAAGGGGTGGAGCGGTCAAGGCCTTGAGCCCAAAGGCGAGGCCTTTCTGCGACCGCCAGGTTGTGCCAACAGAGGGCGGACTACGTGGTTCCCTGCTCCACGCAGTCCCAGTTCCCTGACCTGTGGTCCGCACCCCTCCGCCGCGCCCACTGGATGCCGACCCTTGGGGACCCAGGAGCGCACGCAGTGGGCGTTCCCAGCCGCCACGGCGACCCCCGAGAGGACAACGGGGAAGCCCTCCCCCACCCCCGCCAGGAGCCGACCCCCGCCCCGCGCCGCCCCGCCCCTGCCATGCTCCCGGTGCCTTCCCAGCCGCAGTGGGGATCCCCGGAGCACAACTGGGACCGCCCCCCATCCCCGCCACGACCCGGTTCCCGACCCGCGCCGCCCGGCTTCGCCCCGCCCCGGGCGCGCTCCCGGTGCGCTGCCCACCTTCACCACGGGCTCCCGGTGAGCCCCGCCCCCACGCCCGGTTCCAGGAGAGCCTCTGGGACCTCGCTCCCGCCGCCCGGTGAAACGGGAGGACAATCCATCCAGCCCACAGAGGCAATCCAAGCTGTCTAGAATTCAGGGATCCAACGAGGACTACGGAAAGGAAAGACGACCTGACCTAGGAGGGCCATGATATTCTATAGAACCGGACAAAGTTGGTTTCCAAGGAAACTTGATTCCTTGGAACCCGGAAAGCTGGTTCTTTTCATATGCAATTCCAAACCCTGAGCTCCTTCCCAAAGCCTGCCTGGCCGCCAGCCCCACCCCCCCACTCCCCAGAAAAAACGGCTCAAAGAAATCTTTTCCATCTCAGGCGGAAAACTGGAAGATGTCTTGTCTTGTCTGTCTGGATTGATGTCTGTGTCAGTGTGAGCCTTGTGATTTTTGATAATAGTGCTCAAGTTCTGAGTTCTTATTTCAATGGTCTCAAGACAAGGCAGCCCTTGCAAACCCAACTGCTTCCAATACAAGAAAACTTTGACCTCAGGGAATGTCAGAGTCCCGTGAACTGGGAACTAGTCAATATGAAATATCTAGTAGTTTTGTTTTTGCTCCTCTACTGTAGACATGTCTAAGAGTCATCAACATGAAGCACAAAATGTTCATAGTGCCTCGGTTTGTTCTAAGGTAAAAATTGCTATATCGTTCTATCTGTCACAAGCTTGTCAACGAGAAAGTACCTCGAAAGAACAGGAACAAAACGAAAAATTAAATGTGATATGAGCTTTTAGATAAACTATGAACACTAATTACACTCGAAAATATCTGCCTATGAGAGTCTTGATTGAAGGCAGAGGAGAAGGGGACGACAGAGGCTAAGATGGTTGGATGGCATCACTGATTCGATGGACATGAGTTTGAGCAAGCCCCTGGAGTTGGTGATGGACACGGAAGCCCAGCGTCCTGCAGGCCACGGGGTCCCAAAGAGTCAGACACGACTGAGCCACTGAACTGAACTGAACATACAATCGTTTCTCCAGGTGTTTTGGTTACCCGAGTTTCTATCCTGTGCTAAACTAAGTGACGACAGTGTACTGAAGAGCTGGGTCATTTCCAAATAAATTAAAGTTCTGAAACATTCACGCCTTGAAAGGACCTCCCTTTTACACAGAAACAAAAGAGATTTTTGACTATCCAATAAGAGTGTCTGGCACCATCCTGACATGTGAAACGTAAGAAAGCAATTTTTTTTGTTTTGTTTGGTTCTGATCTTGGGTGTGTGTGTGTGTGTGTGTGTGTGTGTGTGTGTGTGCGTGCGTGCGTGCGGGGGAGGGGAGGGGCGCTACTATCACTGATAGGTATGTTCACCAATCTGTCGAATGCCAATATAAAAGTCAGTTCTTGGTTGCTGAAGGGAAATGTATGACTTGGTATTAAAAGAAGGTATGTGGCATGAAATCGCATTTTCTGAAGGAAAACGACGTCGTTCTTTCTTCCAGGTGGCAGTTTCAGGATGGGAGAAGCAAAGGAATGGGTACCGAATGGGATCAGGAGGTTGTAGGGAAAGTGGACCCCCAGAAAAGAGTGTTGTGCCTAGCACAAGGTTTCTTGAGAGGTTGAACTGCCTTTGCTAATGGATTTTAAGTTTCTTTACCTCTTCCGTGATCTCTTCTAGGTTGACCTAGAAGAGAAATCTTTTGTTAGCTTTGGCTAAGTGGAGAAGTATTGCTTCACGGTGACTTGTGTGATCCTACCTGACTGTTCTAAACCCTTTTGATATCTATGCACTGCTTGCTGCTGCTGCTGCTGCTGCTGCTGCTGCGAAGTCGTTTCAGTCGTGTCCGAGTCTGTGTGACCCCATGGACGGCAGCCCACCAGGCCCCGCAGTCCCTGGGGTTCTCTAGGCAAGAACACTGGAGTGGGTTGCCATGTCCTCCTCCAATGCATGAAAGTGAAATGTGAAAGTGAAGTCGCTCAGTCGTGCCCGACTCTGAGCGACCCCATGGACTGCAGCCTACCAGGCTCTTCGGTCCATGAGATTTTCCAGGCAAGAGTACTGGAGTGGGGTGCCATTGCCTTCTCCCATATCTATTCACAAGCCTGCCTAAATCATTGACTTCTAGCCACCTTTGGGATGCCAATGCCCACCCACCCTTAGCAGGCCCCAGAGGAGAGAAAACACTTACCACAGGAGGTCCGGGTAAGGAACAAGGAACTAACAAGCTCCCACCAACCAGGATTCTGCAGAGGTCAACAAGAGGTCAGCAAGAGATGGGAGACTGCAGTCCAGAGGTCCTAGCAACTTCCAGCGAGCAGCAAAGACCCAGCATAGTCAAAACGAATTCAATGTTACCCAAAACAAATAAATAAACGGACAGAAGTTCTTGGAACACATGACTGAGGCTAGGGGTGAGGCAGTACATGTATGTGCCAGGATACTCTTAAAGTATACTCTTAACGTAGATGAGGAGAACAAGGTAGGAGGAAAACTTACTGTTTGGTTCAGGTCGCTTCGGAGCCTTTTGGGGGAACCGACCTGAAGCCAGAGTCTAGCCGAAATACACAGGCTTTGAACATCGCTGAAGACCAACATTTCCTAAGGAAAAAACGCATTGCTTAGCTCAAGGTTTGTCTGGGAAATTCTTACACATCAGGAGATGGCTCCGAGGTGGATTTCTACAAAGAACATCCATGCAAAGGACAAGCCTGCACAGCTCTGTGCACATCTGCCCCCTCCCCCCCTCACAGCCAGCAGCATTTCCAAGTGACCTCCTAAGGCCTTCGCCAAACTACAGGGGCACCTCTGGGCTTCCTGTTTCCCTCATTTTTCGGAATCTTTTCTAAAAAAAAAGAAAAACAAAAAACAAATTAAAAAAAAAAAAAAAAAAACCCGCACATTTCTTCGTACAATGCCACAGTGGAAGGAACACAGGCCTTCAATATTAAGACCTAAATTTGCAAAAAACTTGGAGCTTGGTTTTTTGTTTTGTTTGGTTTTGTTTTGTTTGAATCAAACCACCACATCATTTAAAATTTTTACACGTTCTAATTATTCGGTTCCAAAACACCAAACTTGTACTGCACACGGTCCCCATGGAAAGGCCCCCTCAGCAGGACAGCCACAGATGCTGCCATGAAAGGGCAGCAGGGTGCCCTCCTCCCTTGTTTGCTGCCTGGGCGGCCACCGGGTTTTGAAACCCATGCACCCTACTAAGTTTCTAGGGTGCAATTCGTGGACCCTTCCCTTTCCCATCCCAGCAGGTGGTCAAGGGCCCGCTGGCCTCCAAAGTGCCAGAAGCAGGGCTGGGCCAGCCGGCCAGAGTTCAGGGTTCTGGCCCTTGGACTTGCAGCGGACACTCGGCTGCTTGGGAAAACCGCGCGGCTCTGACCTTTCAGCAAAGGGGTGGAGCGGTCAAGGCCTTGAGCCCAAAGGCGAGGCCTTTCTGCGACCGCCAGGTTGTGCCAACAGAGGGCGGACTACGTGGTTCCCTGCTCCACGCAGTCCCAGTTCCCTGACCTGTGGTCCGCACCCCTCCGCCGCGCCCACTGGATGCCGACCCTTGGGGACCCAGGAGCGCACGCAGTGGGCGTTCCCAGCCGCCACGGCGACCCCCGAGAGGACAACGGGG
This sequence comes from Bos indicus, assembly GCF_029378745.1. Classification (NCBI taxonomy): domain Eukaryota; kingdom Metazoa; phylum Chordata; class Mammalia; order Artiodactyla; family Bovidae; genus Bos; species Bos indicus. Next base: position 272,234 of record NW_027223724.1, read on the forward strand.
AAGCCCTCCCCCACCCCCGCCAGGAGCCGACCCCCGCCCCGCGCCGCCCCGCCCCTGCCATGCTCCCGGTGCCTTCCCAGCCGCAGTGGGGATCCCCGGAGCACAACTGGGACCGCCCCCCATCCCCGCCACGACCCGGTTCCCGACCCGCGCCGCCCGGCTTCGCCCCGCCCCGGGCGCGCTCCCGGTGCGCTGCCCACCTTCACCACGGGCTCCCGGTGAGCCCCGCCCCCACGCCCGGTTCCAGGAGAGCCTCTGGGACCTCGCTCCCGCCGCCCGGTGAAACGGGAGGACAATCCATCCAGCCCACAGAGGCAATCCAAGCTGTCTAGAATTCAGGGATCCAACGAGGGCTACGGAAAGGAAAGACGACCTGACCTAGGAGGGCCATGATATTCTATAGAACCGGACAAAGTTGGTTTCCAAGGAAACTTGATTCCTTGGAACCCGGAAAGCTGGTTCTTTTCATATGCAATTCCAAACCCTGAGCTCCTTCCCAAAGCCTGCCTGGCCGCCAGCCCCACCCCCCACTCCCCAGAAAAAACGGCTCAAAGAAATCTTTTCCATCTCAGGCGGAAAACTGGAAGATGTCTTGTCTTGTCTGTCTGGATTGATGTCTGTGTCAGTGTGAGCCTTGTGATTTTTGATAATAGTGCTCAAGTTCTGAGTTCTTATTTCAATGGTCTCAAGACAAGGCAGCCCTTGCAAACCCAACTGCTTCCAATACAAGAAAACTTTGACCTCAGGGAATGTCAGAGTCCCGTGAACTGGGAACTAGTCAATATGAAATATCTAGTAGTTTTGTTTTTGCTCCTCTACTGTAGACATGTCTAAGAGTCATCAACATGAAGCACAAAATGTTCATAGTGCCTCGGTTTGTTCTAAGGTAAAAATTGCTATATCGTTCTATCTGTCACAAGCTTGTCAACGAGAAAGTACCTCGAAAGAACAGGAACAAAACGAAAAATTAAATGTGATATGAGCTTTTAGATAAACTATGAACACTAATTACACTCGAAAATATCTGCCTATGAGAGTCTTGATTGAAGGCAGAGGAGAAGGGGACGACAGAGGCTAAGATGGTTGGATGGCATCACTGATTCGATGGACATGAGTTTGAGCAAGCCCCTGGAGTTGGTGATGGACACGGAAGCCCAGCGTCCTGCAGGCCACGGGGTCCCAAAGAGTCAGACACGACTGAGCCACTGAACTGAACTGAACATACAATCGTTTCTCCAGGTGTTTTGGTTACCCGAGTTTCTATCCTGTGCTAAACTAAGTGACGACAGTGTACTGAAGAGCTGGGTCATTTCCAAATAAATTAAAGTTCTGAAACATTCACGCCTTGAAAGGACCTCCCTTTTACACAGAAACAAAAGAGATTTTTGACTATCCAATAAGAGTGTCTGGCACCATCCTGACATGTGAAACGTAAGAAAGCAATTTTTTTTTGTTTTGTTTGGTTCTGATCTTGGGTGTGTGTGTGTGTGTGTGTGTGTGTGTGTGTGTGTGCGTGCGTGCGTGCGGGGGAGGGGAGGGGCGCTACTATCACTGATAGGTATGTTCACCAATCTGTCGAATGCCAATATAAAAGTCAGTTCTTGGTTGCTGAAGGGAAATGTATGACTTGGTATTAAAAGAAGGTATGTGGCATGAAATCGCATTTTCTGAAGGAAAACGACGTCGTTCTTTCTTCCAGGTGGCAGTTTCAGGATGGGAGAAGCAAAGGAATGGGTACCGAATGGGATCAGGAGGTTGTAGGGAAAGTGGACCCCCAGAAAAGAGTGTTGTGCCTAGCACAAGGTTTCTTGAGAGGTTGAACTGCCTTTGCTAATGGATTTTAAGTTTCTTTACCTCTTCCGTGATCTCTTCTAGGTTGACCTAGAAGAGAAATCTTTTGTTAGCTTTGGCTAAGTGGAGAAGTATTGCTTCACGGTGACTTGTGTGATCCTACCTGACTGTTCTAAACCCTTTTGATATCTATGCACTGCTTCTGCTGCTGCTGCTGCTGCTGCTGCTGCTGCGAAGTCGTTTCAGTCGTGTCCGAGTCTGTGTGACCCCATGGACGGCAGCCCACCAGGCCCCGCAGTCCCTGGGGTTCTCTAGGCAAGAACACTGGAGTGGGTTGCCATGTCCTCCTCCAATGCATGAAAGTGAAATGTGAAAGTGAAGTCGCTCAGTCGTGCCCGACTCTGAGCGACCCCATGGACTGCAGCCTACCAGGCTCTTCCGTCCATGAGATTTTCCAGGCAAGAGTACTGGAGTGGGGTGCCATTGCCTTCTCCCATATCTATTCACAAGCCTGCCTAAATCATTGACTTCTAGCCACCTTTGGGATGCCAATGCCCACCCACCCTTAGCAGGCCCCAGAGGAGAGAAAACACTTACCACAGGAGGTCCGGGTAAGGAACAAGGAACTAACAAGCTCCCACCAACCAGGATTCTGCAGAGGTCAACAAGAGGTCAGCAAGAGATGGGAGACTGCAGTCCAGAGGTCCTAGCAACTTCCAGCGAGCAGCAAAGACCCAGCATAGTCAAAACGAATTCAATGTTACCCAAAACAAATAAATAAACGGACAGAAGTTCTTGGAACACATGACTGAGGCTAGGGGTGAGGCAGTACATGTATGTGCCAGGATACTCTTAAAGTATACTCTTAACGTAGATGAGGAGAACAAGGTAGGAGGAAAACTTACTGTTTGGTTCAGGTCGCTTCGGAGCCTTTTGGGGGAACCGACCTGAAGCCAGAGTCTAGCCGAAATACACAGGCTTTGAACATCGCTGAAGACCAACATTTCCTAAGGAAAAAACGCATTGCTTAGCTCAAGGTTTGTCTGGGAAATTCTTACACATCAGGAGATGGCTCCGAGGTGGATTTCTACAAAGAACATCCATGCAAAGGACAAGCCTGCACAGCTCTGTGCACATCTGCCCCCTCCCCCCCTCACAGCCAGCAGCATTTCCAAGTGACCTCCTAAGGCCTTCGCCAAACTACAGGGGCACCTCTGGGCTTCCTGTTTCCCTCATTTTTCGGAATCTTTTCTAAAAAAAAAGAAAAACAAAAAACAAATTAAAAAAAAAAAAAAAAAAACCCGCACATTTCTTCGTACAATGCCACAGTGGAAGGAACACAGGCCTTCAATATTAAGACCTAAATTTGCAAAAAACTTGGAGCTTGGTTTTTTGTTTTGTTTGGTTTTGTTTTGTTTGAATCAAACCACCACATCATTTAAAATTTTTACACGTTCTAATTATTCGGTTCCAAAACACCAAACTTGTACTGCACACGGTCCCCATGGAAAGGCCCCCTCAGCAGGACAGCCACAGATGCTGCCATGAAAGGGCAGCAGGGTGCCCTCCTCCCTTGTTTGCTGCCTGGGCGGCCACCGGGTTTTGAAACCCATGCACCCTACTAAGTTTCTAGGGTGCAATTCGTGGACCCTTCCCTTTCCCATCCCAGCAGGTGGTCAAGGGCCCGCTGGCCTCCAAAGTGCCAGAAGCAGGGCTGGGCCAGCCGGCCAGAGTTCAGGGTTCTGGCCCTTGGACTTGCAGCGGACACTCGGCTGCTTGGGAAAACCGCGCGGCTCTGACCTTTCAGCAAAGGGGTGGAGCGGTCAAGGCCTTGAGCCCAAAGGCGAGGCCTTTCTGCGACCGCCAGGTTGTGCCAACAGAGGGCGGACTACGTGGTTCCCTGCTCCACGCAGTCCCAGTTCCCTGACCTGTGGTCCGCACCCCTCCGCCGCGCCCACTGGATGCCGACCCTTGGGGACCCAGGAGCGCACGCAGTGGGCGTTCCCAGCCGCCACGGCGACCCCCGAGAGGACAACGGGGAAGCCCTCCCCCACCCCCGCCAGGAGCCGACCCCCGCCCCGCGCCGCCCCGCCCCTGCCATGCTCCCGGTGCCTTCCCAGCCGCAGTGGGGATCCCCGGAGCACAACTGGGACCGCCCCCCATCCCCGCCACGACCCGGTTCCCGACCCGCGCCGCCCGGCTTCGCCCCGCCCCGGGCGCGCTCCCGGTGCGCTGCCCACCTTCACCACGGGCTCCCGGTGAGCCCCGCCCCCACGCCCGGTTCCAGGAGAGCCTCTGGGACCTCGCTCCCGCCGCCCGGTGAAACGGGAGGACAATCCATCCAGCCCACAGAGGCAATCCAAGCTGTCTAGAATTCAGGGATCCAACGAGGGCTACGGAAAGGAAAGACGACCTGACCTAGGAGGGCCATGATATTCTATAGAACCGGACAAAGTTGGTTTCCAAGGAAACTTGATTCCTTGGAACCCGGAAAGCTGGTTCTTTTCATATGCAATTCCAAACCCTGAGCTCCTTCCCAAAGCCTGCCTGGCCGCCAGCCCCACCCCCCACTCCCCAGAAAAAACGGCTCAAAGAAATCTTTTCCATCTCAGGCGGAAAACTGGAAGATGTCTTGTCTTGTCTGTCTGGATTGATGTCTGTGTCAGTGTGAGCCTTGTGATTTTTGATAATAGTGCTCAAGTTCTGAGTTCTTATTTCAATGGTCTCAAGACAAGGCAGCCCTTGCAAACCCAACTGCTTCCAATACAAGAAAACTTTGACCTCAGGGAATGTCAGAGTCCCGTGAACTGGGAACTAGTCAATATGAAATATCTAGTAGTTTTGTTTTTGCTCCTCTACTGTAGACATGTCTAAGAGTCATCAACATGAAGCACAAAATGTTCATAGTGCCTCGGTTTGTTCTAAGGTAAAAATTGCTATATCGTTCTATCTGTCACAAGCTTGTCAACGAGAAAGTACCTCGAAAGAACAGGAACAAAACGAAAAATTAAATGTGATATGAGCTTTTAGATAAACTATGAACACTAATTACACTCGAAAATATCTGCCTATGAGAGTCTTGATTGAAGGCAGAGGAGAAGGGGACGACAGAGGCTAAGATGGTTGGATGGCATCACTGATTCGATGGACATGAGTTTGAGCAAGCCCCTGGAGTTGGTGATGGACACGGAAGCCCAGCGTCCTGCAGGCCACGGGGTCCCAAAGAGTCAGACACGACTGAGCCACTGAACTGAACTGAACATACAATCGTTTCTCCAGGTGTTTTGGTTACCCGAGTTTCTATCCTGTGCTAAACTAAGTGACGACAGTGTACTGAAGAGCTGGGTCATTTCCAAATAAATTAAAGTTCTGAAACATTCACGCCTTGAAAGGACCTCCCTTTTACACAGAAACAAAAGAGATTTTTGACTATCCAATAAGAGTGTCTGGCACCATCCTGACATGTGAAACGTAAGAAAGCAATTTTTTTTGTTTTGTTTGGTTCTGATCTTGGGTGTGTGTGTGTGTGTGTGTGTGTGTGTGTGCGCGTGCGTGCGGGGGAGGGGAGGGGCGCTACTATCACTGATAGGTATGTTCACCAATCTGTCGAATGCCAATATAAAAGTCAGTTCTTGGTTGCTGAAGGGAAATGTATGACTTGGTATTAAAAGAAGGTATGTGGCATGAAATCGCATTTTCTGAAGGAAAACGACGTCGTTCTTTCTTCCAGGTGGCAGTTTCAGGATGGGAGAAGCAAAGGAATGGGTACCGAATGGGATCAGGAGGTTGTAGGGAAAGTGGACCCCCAGAAAAGAGTGTTGTGCCTAGCACAAGGTTTCTTGAGAGGTTGAACTGCCTTTGCTAATGGATTTTAAGTTTCTTTACCTCTTCCGTGATCTCTTCTAGGTTGACCTAGAACAGAAATCTTTTGTTAGCTTTGGCTAAGTGGAGAAGTATTGCTTCACGGTGACTTGTGTGATCCTACCTGACTGTTCTAAACCCTTTTGATATCTATGCACTGCTGCTGCTGCTGCTGCTGCTGCTGCTGCTGCGAAGTCGTTTCAGTCGTGTCCGAGTCTGTGTGACCCCATGGACGGCAGCCCACCAGGCCCCGCAGTCCCTGGGGTTCTCTAGGCAAGAACACTGGAGTGGGTTGCCATGTCCTCCTCCAATGCATGAAAGTGAAATGTGAAAGTGAAGTCGCTCAGTCGTGCCCGACTCTGAGCGACCCCATGGACTGCAGCCTACCAGGCTCTTCGGTCCATGGGATTTTCCAGGCAAGAGTACTGGAGTGGGGTGCCATTGCCTTCTCCCATATCTATTCACAAGCCTGCCTAAATCATTGACCTCTAGCCACCTTTGGGATGCCAATGACCACCCAGCCTTAGCAGGCCCCAGAGGAGAGAAAACACTTACCACAGGAGGTCCGGGTAAGGAACAAGGAACTAACAAGCTCCCACCAACCAGGATTCTGCAGAGGTCAACAAGAGGTCAGCAAGAGATGGGAGACTGCAGTCCAGAGGTCCTAGCAACTTCCAGCGAGCAGCAAAGACCCAGCATAGTCAAAACGAATTCAATGTTACCCAAAACAAATAAATAAACGGACAGAAGTTCTTGGAACACATGACTGAGGCTAGGGGTGAGGCAGTACATGTATGTGCCAGGATACTCTTAAAGTATACTCTTAACGTAGATGAGGAGAACAAGGTAGGAGGAAAACTTACTGTTTGGTTCAGGTCGCTTCGGAGCCTTTTGGGGGAACCGACCTGAAGCCAGAGTCTAGCCGAAATACACAGGCTTTGAACATCGCTGAAGACCAACATTTCCTAAGGAAAAAACGCATTGCTTAGCTCAAGGTTTGTCTGGGAAATTCTTACACATCAGGAGATGGCTCCGAGGTGGATTTCTACAAAGAACATCCATGCAAAGGACAAGCCTGCACAGCTCTGTGCACATCTGCCCCCTCCCCCCCTCACAGCCAGCAGCATTTCCAAGTGACCTCCTAAGGCCTTCGCCAAACTACAGGGGCACCTCTGGGCTTCCTGTTTCCCTCATTTTTCGGAATCTTTTCTAAAAAAAAAGAAAAACAAAAAACAAATTAAAAAAAAAAAAAAAAACCCGCACATTTCTTCGTACAATGCCACAGTGGAAGGAACACAGGCCTTCAATATTAAGACCTAAATTTGCAAAAAACTTGGAGCTTGGTTTTTTGTTTTGTTTGGTTTTGTTTTGTTTGAATCAAACCACCACATCATTTAAAATTTTTACACGTTCTAATTATTCGGTTCCAAAACACCAAACTTGTACTGCACACGGTCCCCATGGAAAGGCCCCCTCAGCAGGACAGCCACAGATGCTGCCATGAAAGGGCAGCAGGGTGCCCTCCTCCCTTGTTTGCTGCCTGGGCGGCCACCGGGTTTTGAAACCCATGCACCCTACTAAGTTTCTAGGGTGCAATTCGTGGACCCTTCCCTTTCCCATCCCAGCAGGTGGTCAAGGGCCCGCTGGCCTCCAAAGTGCCAGAAGCAGGGCTGGGCCAGCCGGCCAGAGTTCAGGGTTCTGGCCCTTGGACTTGCAGCGGACACTCGGCTGCTTGGGAAAACCGCGCGGCTCTGACCTTTCAGCAAAGGGGTGGAGCGGTCAAGGCCTTGAGCCCAAAGGCGAGGCCTTTCTGCGACCGCCAGGTTGTGCCAACAGAGGGCGGACTACGTGGTTCCCTGCTCCACGCAGTCCCAGTTCCCTGACCTGTGGTCCGCACCCCTCCGCCGCGCCCACTGGATGCCGACCCTTGGGGACCCAGGAGCGCACGCAGTGGGCGTTCCCAGCCGCCACGGCGACCCCCGAGAGGACAACGGGGAAGCCCTCCCCCACCCCCGCCAGGAGCCGACCCCCGCCCCGCGCCGCCCCGCCCCTGCCATGCTCCCGGTGCCTTCCCAGCCGCAGTGGGGATCCCCGGAGCACAACTGGGACCGCCCCCCATCCCCGCCACGACCCGGTTCCCGACCCGCGCCGCCCGGCTTCGCCCCGCCCCGGGCGCGCTCCCGGTGCGCTGCCCACCTTCACCACGGGCTCCCGGTGAGCCCCGCCCCCACGCCCGGTTCCAGGAGAGCCTCTGGGACCTCGCTCCCGCCGCCCGGTGAAACGGGAGGACAATCCATCCAGCCCACAGAGGCAATCCAAGCTGTCTAGAATTCAGGGATCCAACGAGGGCTACGGAAAGGAAAGACGACCTGACCTAGGAGGGCCATGATATTCTATAGAACCGGACAAAGTTGGTTTCCAAGGAAACTTGATTCCTTGGAACCCGGAAAGCTGGTTCTTTTCATATGCAATTCCAAACCCTGAGCTCCTTCCCAAAGCCTGCCTGGCCGCCAGCCCCACCCCCCACTCCCCAGAAAAAACGGCTCAAAGAAATCTTTTCCATCTCAGGCGGAAAACTGGAAGATGTCTTGTCTTGTCTGTCTGGATTGATGTCTGTGTCAGTGTGAGCCTTGTGATTTTTGATAATAGTGCTCAAGTTCTGAGTTCTTATTTCAATGGTCTCAAGACAAGGCAGCCCTTGCAAACCCAACTGCTTCCAATACAAGAAAACTTTGACCTCAGGGAATGTCAGAGTCCCGTGAACTGGGAACTAGTCAATATGAAATATCTAGTAGTTTTGTTTTTGCTCCTCTACTGTAGACATGTCTAAGAGTCATCAACATGAAGCACAAAATGTTCATAGTGCCTCGGTTTGTTCTAAGGTAAAAATTGCTATATCGTTCTATCTGTCACAAGCTTGTCAACGAGAAAGTACCTCGAAAGAACAGGAACAAAACGAAAAATTAAATGTGATATGAGCTTTTAGATAAACTATGAACACTAATTACACTCGAAAATATCTGCCTATGAGAGTCTTGATTGAAGGCAGAGGAGAAGGGGACGACAGAGGCTAAGATGGTTGGATGGCATCACTGATTCGATGGACATGAGTTTGAGCAAGCCCCTGGAGTTGGTGATGGACACGGAAGCCCAGCGTCCTGCAGGCCACGGGGTCCCAAAGAGTCAGACACGACTGAGCCACTGAACTGAACTGAACATACAATCGTTTCTCCAGGTGTTTTGGTTACCCGAGTTTCTATCCTGTGCTAAACTAAGTGACGACAGTGTACTGAAGAGCTGGGTCATTTCCAAATAAATTAAAGTTCTGAAACATTCACGCCTTGAAAGGACCTCCCTTTTACACAGAAACAAAAGAGATTTTTGACTATCCAATAAGAGTGTCTGGCACCATCCTGACATGTGAAACGTAAGAAAGCAATTTTTTTTTGTTTTGTTTGGTTCTGATCTTGGGTGTGTGTGTGTGTGTGTGTGTGTGTGTGTGTGTGCGCGTGCGTGCGGGGGAGGGGAGGGGCGCTACTATCACTGATAGGTATGTTCACCAATCTGTCGAATGCCAATATAAAAGTCAGTTCTTGGTTGCTGAAGGGAAATGTATGACTTGGTATTAAAAGAAGGTATGTGGCATGAAATCGCATTTTCTGAAGGAAAACGACGTCGTTCTTTCTTCCAGGTGGCAGTTTCAGGATGGGAGAAGCAAAGGAATGGGTACCGAATGGGATCAGGAGGTTGTAGGGAAAGTGGACCCCCAGAAAAGAGTGTTGTGCCTAGCACAAGGTTTCTTGAGAGGTTGAACTGCCTTTGCTAATGGATTTTAAGTTTCTTTACCTCTTCCGTGATCTCTTCTAGGTTGACCTAGAACAGAAATCTTTTGTTAGCTTTGGCTAAGTGGAGAAGTATTGCTTCACGGTGACTTGTGTGATCCTACCTGACTGTTCTAAACCCTTTTGATATCTATGCACTGCTGCTGCTGCTGCTGCTGCTGCTGCTGCTGCTGCGAAGTCGTTTCAGTCGTGTCCGAGTCTGTGTGACCCCATGGACGGCAGCCCACCAGGCCCCGCAGTCCCTGGGGTTCTCTAGGCAAGAACACTGGAGTGGGTTGCCATGTCCTCCTCCAATGCATGAAAGTGAAATGTGAAAGTGAAGTCGCTCAGTCGTGCCCGACTCTGAGCGACCCCATGGACTGCAGCCTACCAGGCTCTTCCGTCCATGAGATTTTCCAGGCAAGAGTACTGGAGTGGGGTGCCATTGCCTTCTCCCATATCTATTCACAAGCCTGCCTAAATCATTGACTTCTAGCCACCTTTGGGATGCCAATGCCCACCCACCCTTAGCAGGCCCCAGAGGAGAGAAAACACTTACCACAGGAGGTCCGGGTAAGGAACAAGGAACTAACAAGCTCCCACCAACCAGGATTCTGCAGAGGTCAACAAGAGGTCAGCAAGAGATGGGAGACTGCAGTCCAGAGGTCCTAGCAACTTCCAGCGAGCAGCAAAGACCCAGCATAGTCAAAACGAATTCAATGTTACCCAAAACAAATAAATAAACGGACAGAAGTTCTTGGAACACATGACTGAGGCTAGGGGTGAGGCAGTACATGTATGTGCCAGGATACTCTTAAAGTATACTCTTAACGTAGATGAGGAGAACAAGGTAGGAGGAAAACTTACTGTTTGGTTCAGGTCGCTTCGGAGCCTTTTGGGGGAACCGACCTGAAGCCAGAGTCTAGCCGAAATACACAGGCTTTGAACATCGCTGAAGACCAACATTTCCTAAGGAAAAAACGCATTGCTTAGCTCAAGGTTTGTCTGGGAAATTCTTACACATCAGGAGATGGCTCCGAGGTGGATTTCTACAAAGAACATCCATGCAAAGGACAAGCCTGCACAGCTCTGTGCACATCTGCCCCCTCCCCCCCTCACAGCCAGCAGCATTTCCAAGTGACCTCCTAAGGCCTTCGCCAAACTACAGGGGCACCTCTGGGCTTCCTGTTTCCCTCATTTTTCGGAATCTTTTCTAAAAAAAAAGAAAAACAAAAAGCAAATTAAAAAAAAAAAAAAAAACCCGCACATTTCTTCGTACAATGCCACAGTGGAAGGAACACAGGCCTTCAATATTAAGACCTAAATTTGCAAAAAACTTGGAGCTTGGTTTTTTGTTTTGTTTGGTTTTGTTTTGTTTGAATCAAACCACCACATCATTTAAAATTTTTACACGTTCTAATTATTCGGTTCCAAAACACCAAACTTGTACTGCACACGGTCCCCATGGAAAGGCCCCCTCAGCAGGACAGCCACAGATGCTGCCATGAAAGGGCAGCAGGGTGCCCTCCTCCCTTGTTTGCTGCCTGGGCGGCCACCGGGTTTTGAAACCCATGCACCCTACTAAGTTTCTAGGGTGCAATTCGTGGACCCTTCCCTTTCCCATCCCAGCAGGTGGTCAAGGGCCCGCTGGCCTCCAAAGTGCCAGAAGCAGGGCTGGGCCAGCCGGCCAGAGTTCAGGGTTCTGGCCCTTGGACTTGCAGCGGACACTCGGCTGCTTGGGAAAACCGCGCGGCTCTGACCTTTCAGCAAAGGGGTGGAGCGGTCAAGGCCTTGAGCCCAAAGGCGAGGCCTTTCTGCGACCGCCAGGTTGTGCCAACAGAGGGCGGACTACGTGGTTCCCTGCTCCACGCAGTCCCAGTTCCCTGACCTGTGGTCCGCACCCCTCCGCCGCGCCCACTGGATGCCGACCCTTGGGGACCCAGGAGCGCACGCAGTGGGCGTTCCCAGCCGCCACGGCGACCCCCGAGAGGACAACGGGGAAGCCCTCCCCCACCCCCGCCAGGAGCCGACCCCCGCCCCGCGCCGCCCCGCCCCTGCCATGCTCCCGGTGCCTTCCCAGCCGCAGTGGGGATCCCCGGAGCACAACTGGGACCGCCCCCCATCCCCGCCACGACCCGGTTCCCGACCCGCGCCGCCCGGCTTCGCCCCGCCCCGGGCGCGCTCCCGGTGCGCTGCCCACCTTCACCACGGGCTCCCGGTGAGCCCCGCCCCCACGCCCGGTTCCAGGAGAGCCTCTGGGACCTCGCTCCCGCCGCCCGGTGAAACGGGAGGACAATCCATCCAGCCCACAGAGGCAATCCAAGCTGTCTAGAATTCAGGGATCCAACGAGGGCTACGGAAAGGAAAGACGACCTGACCTAGGAGGGCCATGATATTCTATAGAACCGGACAAAGTTGGTTTCCAAGGAAACTTGATTCCTTGGAACCCGGAAAGCTGGTTCTTTTCATATGCAATTCCAAACCCTGAGCTCCTTCCCAAAGCCTGCCTGGCCGCCAGCCCCACCCCCCACTCCCCAGAAAAAACGGCTCAAAGAAATCTTTTCCATCTCAGGCGGAAAACTGGAAGATGTCTTGTCTTGTCTGTCTGGATTGATGTCTGTGTCAGTGTGAGCCTTGTGATTTTTGATAATAGTGCTCAAGTTCTGAGTTCTTATTTCAATGGTCTCAAGACAAGGCAGCCCTTGCAAACCCAACTGCTTCCAATACAAGAAAACTTTGACCTCAGGGAATGTCAGAGTCCCGTGAACTGGGAACTAGTCAATATGAAATATCTAGTAGTTTTGTTTTTGCTCCTCTACTGTAGACATGTCTAAGAGTCATCAACATGAAGCACAAAATGTTCATAGTGCCTCGGTTTGTTCTAAGGTAAAAATTGCTATATCGTTCTATCTGTCACAAGCTTGTCAACGAGAAAGTACCTCGAAAGAACAGGAACAAAACGAAAAATTAAATGTGATATGAGCTTTTAGATAAACTATGAACACTAATTACACTCGAAAATATCTGCCTATGAGAGTCTTGATTGAAGGCAGAGGAGAAGGGGACGACAGAGGCTAAGATGGTTGGATGGCATCACTGATTCGATGGACATGAGTTTGAGCAAGCCCCTGGAGTTGGTGATGGACACGGAAGCCCAGAGTCCTGCAGGCCACGGGGTCCCAAAGAGTCAGACACGACTGAGCCACTGAACTGAACTGAACATACAATCGTTTCTCCAGGTGTTTTGGTTACCCGAGTTTCTATCCTGTGCTAAACTAAGTGACGACAGTGTACTGAAGAGCTGGGTCATTTCCAAATAAATTAAAGTTCTGAAACATTCACGCCTTGAAAGGACCTCCCTTTTACACAGAAACAAAAGAGATTTTTGACTATCCAATAAGAGTGTCTGGCACCATCCTGACATGTGAAACGTAAGAAAGCAATTTTTTTTGTTTTGTTTGGTTCTGATCTTGGGTGTGTGTGTGTGTGTGTGTGTGTGTGTGTGTGTGTGCGCGTGCGTGCGGGGGAGGGGAGGGGCGCTACTATCACTGATAGGTATGTTCACCAATCTGTCGAATGCCAATATAAAAGTCAGTTCTTGGTTGCTGAAGGGAAATGTATGACTTGGTATTAAAAGAAGGTATGTGGCATGAAATCGCATTTTCTGAAGGAAAACGACGTCGTTCTTTCTTCCAGGTGGCAGTTTCAGGATGGGAGAAGCAAAGGAATGGGTACCGAATGGGATCAGGAGGTTGTAGGGAAAGTGGACCCCCAGAAAAGAGTGTTGTGCCTAGCACAAGGTTTCTTGAGAGGTTGAACTGCCTTTGCTAATGGATTTTAAGTTTCTTTACCTCTTCCGTGATCTCTTCTAGGTTGACCTAGAAGAGAAATCTTTTGTTAGCTTTGGCTAAGTGGAGAAGTATTGCTTCACGGTGACTTGTGTGATCCTACCTGACTGTTCTAAACCCTTTTGATATCTATGCACTGCTGCTGCTGCTGCTGCTGCTGCTGCTGCTGCTGCGAAGTCGTTTCAGTCGTGTCCGAGTCTGTGTGACCCCATGGACGGCAGCCCACCAGGCCCCGCAGTCCCTGGGGTTCTCTAGGCAAGAACACTGGAGTGGGTTGCCATGTCCTCCTCCAATGCATGAAAGTGAAATGTGAAAGTGAAGTCGCTCAGTCGTGCCCGACTCTGAGCGACCCCATGGACTGCAGCCTACCAGGCTCTTCCGTCCATGAGATTTTCCAGGCAAGAGTACTGGAGTGGGGTGCCATTGCCTTCTCCCATATCTATTCACAAGCCTGCCTAAATCATTGACTTCTAGCCACCTTTGGGATGCCAATGCCCACCCACCCTTAGCAGGCCCCAGAGGAGAGAAAACACTTACCACAGGAGGTCCGGGTAAGGAACAAGGAACTAACAAGCTCCCACCAACCAGGATTCTGCAGAGGTCAACAAGAGGTCAGCAAGAGATGGGAGACTGCAGTCCAGAGGTCCTAGCAACTTCCAGCGAGCAGCAAAGACCCAGCATAGTCAAAACGAATTCAATGTTACCCAAAACAAATAAATAAACGGACAGAAGTTCTTGGAACACATGACTGAGGCTAGGGGTGAGGCAGTACATGTATGTGCCAGGATACTCTTAAAGTATACTCTTAACGTAGATGAGGAGAACAAGGTAGGAGGAAAACTTACTGTTTGGTTCAGGTCGCTTCGGAGCCTTTTGGGGGAACCGACCTGAAGCCAGAGTCTAGCCGAAATACACAGGCTTTGAACATCGCTGAAGACCAACATTTCCTAAGGAAAAAACGCATTGCTTAGCTCAAGGTTTGTCTGGGAAATTCTTACACATCAGGAGATGGCTCCGAGGTGGATTTCTACAAAGAACATCCATGCAAAGGACAAGCCTGCACAGCTCTGTGCACATCTGCCCCCTCCCCCCCTCACAGCCAGCAGCATTTCCAAGTGACCTCCTAAGGCCTTCGCCAAACTACAGGGGCACCTCTGGGCTTCCTGTTTCCCTCATTTTTCGGAATCTTTTCTAAAAAAAAAGAAAAACAAAAAGCAAATTAAAAAAAAAAAAAAAAACCCGCACATTTCTTCGTACAATGCCACAGTGGAAGGAACACAGGCCTTCAATATTAAGACCTAAATTTGCAAAAAACTTGGAGCTTGGTTTTTTGTTTTGTTTGGTTTTGTTTTGTTTGAATCAAACCACCACATCATTTAAAATTTTTACACGTTCTAATTATTCGGTTCCAAAACACCAAACTTGTACTGCACACGGTCCCCATGGAAAGGCCCCCTCAGCAGGACAGCCACAGATGCTGCCATGAAAGGGCAGCAGGGTGCCCTCCTCCCTTGTTTGCTGCCTGGGCGGCCACCGGGTTTTGAAACCCATGCACCCTACTAAGTTTCTAGGGTGCAATTCGTGGACCCTTCCCTTTCCCATCCCAGCAGGTGGTCAAGGGCCCGCTGGCCTCCAAAGTGCCAGAAGCAGGGCTGGGCCAGCCGGCCAGAGTTCAGGGTTCTGGCCCTTGGACTTGCAGCGGACACTCGGCTGCTTGGGAAAACCGCGCGGCTCTGACCTTTCAGCAAAGGGGTGGAGCGGTCAAGGCCTTGAGCCCAAAGGCGAGGCCTTTCTGCGACCGCCAGGTTGTGCCAACAGAGGGCGGACTACGTGGTTCCCTGCTCCACGCAGTCCCAGTTCCCTGACCTGTGGTCCGCACCCCTCCGCCGCGCCCACTGGATGCCGACCCTTGGGGACCCAGGAGCGCACGCAGTGGGCGTTCCCAGCCGCCACGGCGACCCCCGAGAGGACAACGGGGAAGCCCTCCCCCACCCCCGCCAGGAGCCGACCCCCGCCCCGCGCCGCCCCGCCCCTGCCATGCTCCCGGTGCCTTCCCAGCCGCAGTGGGGATCCCCGGAGCACAACTGGGACCGCCCCCCATCCCCGCCACGACCCGGTTCCCGACCCGCGCCGCCCGGCTTCGCCCCGCCCCGGGCGCGCTCCCGGTGCGCTGCCCACCTTCACCACGGGCTCCCGGTGAGCCCCGCCCCCACGCCCGGTTCCAGGAGAGCCTCTGGGACCTCGCTCCCGCCGCCCGGTGAAACGGGAGGACAATCCATCCAGCCCACAGAGGCAATCCAAGCTGTCTAGAATTCAGGGATCCAACGAGGGCTACGGAAAGGAAAGACGACCTGACCTAGGAGGGCCATGATATTCTATAGAACCGGACAAAGTTGGTTTCCAAGGAAACTTGATTCCTTGGAACCCGGAAAGCTGGTTCTTTTCATATGCAATTCCAAACCCTGAGCTCCTTCCCAAAGCCTGCCTGGCCGCCAGCCCCACCCCCCACTCCC
Source organism: Bos indicus (assembly GCF_029378745.1). NCBI lineage: Eukaryota > Metazoa > Chordata > Mammalia > Artiodactyla > Bovidae > Bos > Bos indicus. Next base: position 288,068 of record NW_027223724.1, read on the forward strand.
CAGAAAAAACGGCTCAAAGAAATCTTTTCCATCTCAGGCGGAAAACTGGAAGATGTCTTGTCTTGTCTGTCTGGATTGATGTCTGTGTCAGTGTGAGCCTTGTGATTTTTGATAATAGTGCTCAAGTTCTGAGTTCTTATTTCAATGGTCTCAAGACAAGGCAGCCCTTGCAAACCCAACTGCTTCCAATACAAGAAAACTTTGACCTCAGGGAATGTCAGAGTCCCGTGAACTGGGAACTAGTCAATATGAAATATCTAGTAGTTTTGTTTTTGCTCCTCTACTGTAGACATGTCTAAGAGTCATCAACATGAAGCACAAAATGTTCATAGTGCCTCGGTTTGTTCTAAGGTAAAAATTGCTATATCGTTCTATCTGTCACAAGCTTGTCAACGAGAAAGTACCTCGAAAGAACAGGAACAAAACGAAAAATTAAATGTGATATGAGCTTTTAGATAAACTATGAACACTAATTACACTCGAAAATATCTGCCTATGAGAGTCTTGATTGAAGGCAGAGGAGAAGGGGACGACAGAGGCTAAGATGGTTGGATGGCATCACTGATTCGATGGACATGAGTTTGAGCAAGCCCCTGGAGTTGGTGATGGACACGGAAGCCCAGCGTCCTGCAGGCCACGGGGTCCCAAAGAGTCAGACACGACTGAGCCACTGAACTGAACTGAACATACAATCGTTTCTCCAGGTGTTTTGGTTACCCGAGTTTCTATCCTGTGCTAAACTAAGTGACGACAGTGTACTGAAGAGCTGGGTCATTTCCAAATAAATTAAAGTTCTGAAACATTCACGCCTTGAAAGGACCTCCCTTTTACACAGAAACAAGGGCGGACTGCTCCACGCAGTCCCATTTCCCTTACCTGTGGTCCGCCCCTTCCACCGCGCCCTAGGATGCCGATCCTTGGGGCCCCAGGAGCGCACGCCATGGTCGTTCCCAGCCGCCATGGCGACCCCTGAGAGGCTCACTGACCTCGCCGTCGTACCTTGAGAAACCGCACACTGGGGCCGCGCTCGAGAACAACCCCGAGACTCCCCCGTCATCGCGAGATGAGGGCCGTCGTCTCCTGCATGGCCTAGAGACCAATCTCGCGACCTCTCTCCAAACGCCTCAGGAGCCTTGACTCGCTTTAGTCCACCCAGTGAGCTCCAAGAGAAACCCGTCGCGTTTGAGAGCAGAGCGGGTTTCTGTGCTTCAACTCGAGATGAATGCCTGTCTCCCCGGGTGCATCTGGAATGCAACCCCGAGATCCCTGTCGCCCCTGGAGAGGAACATTTGCTTCTGGACACAAGCCTAGATGAGGTCTATTGGCCTTGCAGTCACTCGAGAGAAATCCCCAGCTTTCCTTCGCAACTCGAATGGAAGATTGGACTTCCCTGGGCCAACACAAGAGGCATCCTGAATTCCCCGTCGTAATTCGAGAATCCTGCTACACCTCGAGAAAAACCACGTGGTTCCCCCATCATCGCAAGATGTAGCCCTGTGCCGCTACAGCGTCTCAGGAGAAGTCCCACTTTAGGAATTGGAGTTCGAAACGGTACTTGTCACCCTTGATGCGACCCACAAAGTGCCCCGACATCCCGGTCTCACTCGAGAGGAACACGGAAGTTTTCCGGCACCACTTCCTCTGAGCCGCTTCTACCCTCCTGATCTGGACAGGAGGGTCGACTCCCCTATTTGTCTAGAAGGGGTTCCCGACCTTCCTGTCGCACCTCAGGATGAGGCCGGTCTCACGACGACATTCCAGACGTGGCCTCGTGGGTGGTTCCACATTCCGAAGGACCCCGATTTCCCGGTCCCCTCTTGATAAGAACCCGATGCCCGGACACCTCTTCGAACTCCACCCTGTGAGTGAAGTCAACACGAAGGGGTAGTGACTCGCCCGTGCATCGTCGGGAAAAAACCCCCAGGTTCCAAATACCACTCGACAAGTGGCCTGTCTCCCCGGGAACACCTCGAGAGGCAAACGGAGTTCCATGCCTCAACACAAGACGAGGCCTGACTCTCCTGTCCCAAGTCTGCAGGGACCCTGGGATCGGAGTCTGAAATCAGAGGAACCCTGAGGTTCCTGCCTCAACTGGAGATGAGGCCCTCTTCCAATGCACCAAACCCAGTGGAGTGCCGAGAGGCCCCTCCCACCTCCAGTTTCCCTGGCTTCTCAGAGCCACCATGAGAAGCCCCCTGAGGTCACCTGCACAAGTCGAGGGAACCCAGGGTGTCCTGCCTCAACCCGAGAAAGACCTCGAGAGACCTTCTTCAACACGTCTCGAGGCCAGATTCCCCTACTATGACTTGACGAGCAATGACGCGCTCCCCCTCGCCACTCGCATGGAGACCCGACTTCCTGGCGCCCCACGAGAGGCTCACTGACCTCGCCGTCGTACCTCGGAGAAACCGCACACTGGGGCCGCCGCTCGAGAACAACCCCGAGCCTCCCCGGTCATCGCGACTTAAGGGCCTTCGTCTCCTGCATGGCCTAGAGACCAATCTCGCGACCTCTCTCCAAACGCCTCAGGAGGCTTGACTCCCTTTAGTCCACCCAGTGAGCTCCAAGAGATACCCGTCGCGACTCGAGAGCAGAGCGGGGTTCTTTGCTTCCACTCGAGATGAATGCCTGTCTCCCCGGGTGCGTCTGGAATGCAACCCCGAGATCCCTGTCGCCCCTGGAGAGGAACACTGGCTTCTGGACACAAGCCTAGATGAGGTCTATTGGCCCTGCAGTCACTCGAGAGCAATCCCCAGCTTTCCTTCGCAACTCGAATGGAAGATTGGACTTCCCTGGGCCAACACAAGAGGCATCCTGAATTCCCCGTCGTAACTCGAGAATCCCGCTGCAACTCGAGAAAATCCACGTGGTTCCCCCGTCATCGCAAGATGAAGCCCTTTCCCGCTACAGCGTCTCAGGAGAAGTCCCACGTTAGGAATTGGAGGTCGAAACGGTACTTGGCACCCTTGATGCGACCCACAAAGTGCCCCGACATCCCGGTCTCCCTCGAGAGGAACACCGAGGTTTTCCCGCACCACTTCCTCTGAGCCCCTTCTACCCTCCTGATCTGGACAGGAGGGTCGACTCCCCTGCTTTGTCTGGAAGGGGTTCCCGACCTTCCGGTCGCACCTCAGGATGAGGCCGGTCTCACGACGACATTCCAGACGTGGCCTCGTGGGTGGTTCCACATTCCGAAGGACCCCGATTTCCCGGTCCCCTCTTGATAAGAACCCGATGCCCGGACACCTCTTCGAACTCCACCCTGTGAATGAAGTCAACACGAAGGGGCAGTGACTCGCCCGTGCATCGTCGGGAAAAGACCCCCAGGTTCCAAATACCAGCTCGACAAGTGGCCTGTCTCCCCGGGAACACCTCGAGAGGCAAGCGGAGTTCCATGCCTCAACCCAAGACGAGGCCTGACTCTCCTGTCCCAAGTCTGCAGGGACCTTGCGATCGGAGTCTGAAGTCAGAGGAACCCTGAGGTTCCTGCCTCAACTGGAGATGAGGCCCTCTTCCAATGCACCAAACCCAGTGGAGTGCCGAGAGGCCCCTCCCACCTCCAGTTTCCCTGACTTCTCAGAGCCACCATGAGAAGCCCCCTGAGGTCACCTGCACAAGTCGAGGGACCCCAGGGTGTCCTGCCTCAACCCGAGAAAGACCTCGAGAGACCTTCTTCAACACGTCTCGAGGCCAGATTCCCCTACTATGACTTGAGAGCAATGACGCGCTCCCCCTCGCCACTCGCATGGAGACCCGACTTCCCTGGCGCCCCACGAGAGGCTCACTGACCTCGCCGTCGTACCTCGTGAGAAACCGCACACTGGGGCCGCCGCTCGAGAACAACCCCGAGACTCCCCCGTCATCGCGAGATGAGGGCCTTCGTCTCCTGTATGGCCTAGAGACCAATCTCTCGACCTCTCTCCAAACGCCTCAGGAGGCTTGACTCGCTTTAGTCCACCCAGTGAGCTCCAAGAGATACCCGTCGCGACTCGAGAGCAGAGCGGGGTTCTTTGCTTCCACTCGAGATGGATGCCTGTCTGCCCGGGTGCGTCTGGAATGCAACCCCGAGATCCCTGTCGCCCCTGGAGAGGAACACTGGCTTATGGACACAAGCCTAGATGAGGTCTATTGGCCCTGCAGTCACTCGAGAGCAATCCCCAGCTTTCCTTCGCAACTCGAATGGAAGATTGGACTTCCCTGGGCCAACACAAGAGGCATCCTGAATTCCCCGTCGTAATTCGAGAATCCTGCTACACCTCGAGAAAAACCACGTGGTTCCCCCGTCATCGCAAGATGTAGCCCTGTGCCGCTACAGCGTCTCAGGAGAAGTCCCACTTTAGGAATTGGAGTTCGAAACGGTACTTGTCACCCTTGATGCGACCCACAAAGTGCCCCCGACATCCCGGTCTCCCTCGAGAGGAACACCGAAGTTTTCCGGCAACACTTCCTCTGAGCCTCTTCTACCCTCCTGATCTGGACAGGAGGGTCGACTCCCCTGCTTTGTCTGGAAGGGGTTCCCGACCTTCCGGTCGCACCTCAGGATGAGGCCGGTCTCACGACGACATTCCAGACGTGGCCTCGTGGGTGGTTCCACATTCCGAAGGACCCCGATTTCCCGGTCCCCTCTTGATAAGAACCCGATGCCCGGACACCTCTTCGAACTCCACCCTGTGAATGAAGTCAACACGAAGGGGCAGTGACTCGCCCGTGCATCGTCGGGAAAAGACCCCCAGGTTCCAAATACCGCTCGACAAGTGGCCTGTCTCCCCGGGAACACCTCGAGAGGCAAGCGGAGTTCCATGCCTCAACCCAAGACGAGGCCTGACTCTCCTGTCCCAAGTCTGCAGGGACCTTGCGATCGGAGTCTGAAGTCAGAGGAACCCTGAGGTTCCTGCCTCAACTGGAGATGAGGCCCTCTTCCAATGCACCAAACCCAGTGGAGTGCCGAGAGGCCCCTCCCACCTCCAGTTTCCCTGACTTCTCAGAGCCACCATGAGAAGCCCCCTGAGGTCACCTGCACAAGTCGAGGGACCCCAGGGTGTCCTGCCTCAACCCGAGAAAGACCTCGAGAGACCTTCTTCAACACGTCTCGAGGCCAGATTCCCCTACTATGACTTGAGAGTAAAGACGCGCTCCCCCTCGCCATTCGCATGGAGACCCGACTTCCTTGCCGCCCCACGAGAGGCTCACTGACCTCGCCGTCGTACCTCGCGAGAAACCGCACACTGGGGCCGCCGCTCGAGAACAACCCCGAGCCTCCCCCGTCATCGCGACTTGAGGGCCTTCGTCTCCTGTATGGCCTAGAGACCAGTCTCTCGACCTCTCTCCAAACGCCTCAGGAGGCTTGACTCCCTTTAGTCCACCCAGTGAGCTCCAAGAGATACCCGTCGCGACTCGAGAGCAGAGCGGGGTTCTTTGCTTCCACTCGAGATGGATGCCTGTCTCCCCGGGTGCGTCTGGAATGCAACCCCGAGATCCCTTTCGCCCCTGGAGAGGAACATTGGCTTCTGGACACAAGCCTAGATGAGGTCTATTGGCCCTGCAGTCACTCGAGAGCAATCCCCAGCTTTCCTTCGCAACTCGAATGGAAGATTGGACTTCCCTGGGCCAACACAAGAGGCATCCTGAATTCCCCGTCGTAACTCGAGAATCCCGCTGCAACTCGAGAAAATCCACGTGGTTCCCCCGTCATCGCAAGATGAAGCCCTTTCCCGCTACAGTGTCTCAGGAGAAGTCCCACGTTAGGTATTGGAGGTCGAAACGGTACTTGGCACCCTTGATGCGACCCACAAAGTGCCCCGACATCCCGGTCTCCCTCAAGAGGAACACCGAGGTTTTCCCGCACCACTTCCTCTGAGCCCCTTCTACCCTCCTGATCTGGACAGGAGGGTCGACTCCCCTGCTTTGTCTGGAAGGGGTTCCCGACCTTCCGGTCGCACCTCAGGATGAGGCCGGTCTCACGACGACATTCCAGACGTGGCCTCGTGGGTGGTTCCACATTCCGAAGGACCCCGATTTCCCGGTCCCCTCTTGATAAGAACCCGATGCCCGGACACCTCTTCGAACTCCACCCTGTGAATGAAGTCAACACGAAGGGGCAGTGACTCGCCCGTGCATCGTCGGGAAAAGACCCCCAGGTTCCAAATACCGCTCGACAAGTGGCCTGTCTCCCCGGGAACACCTCGAGAGGCAAGCGGAGTTCCATGCCTCAACCCAAGACGAGGCCTGACTCTCCTGTCCCAAGTCTGCAGGGACCTTGCGATCGGAGTCTGAAGTCAGAGGAACCCTGAGGTTCCTGCCTCAACTGGAGATGAGGCCCTCTTCCAATGCACCAAACCCAGTGGAGTGCCGAGAGGCCCCTCCCACCTCCAGTTTCCCTGACTTCTCAGAGCCACCATGAGAAGCCCCCTGAGGTCACCTGCACAAGTCGAGGGACCCCAGGGTGTCCTGCCTCAACCCGAGAAAGACCTCGAGAGACCTTCTTCAACACGTCTCGAGGCCAGATTCCCCTACTGCCGTGAGCCGGCATATTGCATATTGAGTGCATATTGCATATTGCATATTGAGTGCAGCACTTTCCACAGCATCATCTTTCAGGATCTGGAATAGCTCCACTGGAATTCTATCACTGCTGGGAGCCAGTGAGGAACTCCGCCCATGACAAAGGTCATGAGGAAGGAGGCTCGGCATACGCAAAGGCGGGATCGAGCTTCAGGAGTCCCCCTGGAAATTCTCGAGCATATACCCCCAAAACCAGAGTCTGCCTACTTTCTGCTTGTGCTTTCACCTAAACCTCTGACTTTACGGGGGGCTCTCCCCCACTACCTCTCTCTGAAAAAAGAGTTAGCTTACAGTTCCAGTTAATAATTCCTGGGTGTGACAGTGTTTAACCTACAAACTCCTTTGGAAATCCTCTAGCCTGCCTGAATAGGTTTTTCCGGCCACATGGGATTGTTCAGAGCCTCCCAACTGTGAGAGGCAGGAGATGTTCTAAACTGTCTAAACACAGATTCTTTTGAGTAGTTACAAGATTGATTAGAAATTGTATTGGTGAATGGTTTTTCACTTGTTGGGCCATTGTTTGCTGCTAAGTTTCCATATCCCTTACCTGCTGTGTCCCTGGCAGTGTATTGATTAATATAATTGGTGTAAGTAGTAGCTTTAATGTTTGTAACCTGGGACCCTTGAGTTAATTCTTTTTCTTGTTATAGCCCACCACACCTTTGCTCTGTAGGAATGCAACTTTATCTAATGCTTTTTTGGAGGGTGGCTCCTGACCAACCACCTTTAGAGAAAAATAAGTTTTCTGAAGAAAAGGTCTTAAAATGTTAACAGGCCTCCGGGCCAGAAGATGATGCAAATCACCTAAGCTTTTGCATATGATAAGTTTGCAGGAAGAAAGCCTGGTTTGCTGCAAGACTCGACCCCTTCCCCCATTATCCTCTATGCATAACTTAAGGTATAAAAACTACTTTGAAAAATAAAGTGCGGGCCTTGTTCACCGAAACTTGGTCTCACCATGTCGTTCTTTCTCTTACCTTCTGGCTGAATTATTCAGCCTCTTTTCTCCACTGAATTTCCTCACTGAGCTATCCTCATTCTATTACTCTTTATATCCTTAATTAACATTTAATTAAGCAGTGGTTTCCTGATCTTCGCCTACGCCGTCTCTCCTTCGAATACCCTGGATCAGCCGGGGCTGGTCCCCGGCACCCTACCATGGCTCGAGAGCAATGACGCGCTCGCCCTCGCCACTCGCATGGAGACCCGACTTCCCTGGCGCCCCACGAGAGGCTCACTGACCTCGCCGTCGTACCTCGTGAGAAAGCGCACACTGGGGCCGCCGCTCGAGAACAACCCCAAGACTCCCCCGGCATCGCGAGATGAGGGCCTTCGTCTCCTGCATGGCCTAGAGACCAATCTCGCGACCTCTCTCCAAACGCCTCAGGAGGCTTGACTCCCTTTAGTCCACCCAGTGAGCTCCAAGAGATACCCGTCGCGACTCGAGAGCAGAGCGGGGTTCTTTGCTTCCACTCGAGATGGAGGCCTGTCTCCCCGGGTGTGTCTGGAATGCAACCCCGAGATCCCTGTCGCCCCTGGAGAGGAACACTGGCTTCTGGACACAAGCCTAGATGAGGTCTATTGGCCCTGCAGTCACTCGAGAGAAATCCCCAGCTTTCCTTCGCAACTCGAATGGAAGATTGGACTTCCCTGGGCCTACACAAGAGGCATCCTGAATTCCCCGTCGTAATTCGAGAATCCTGCTACACCTCGAGAAAAACCACGTGGTTCCCCCGTCATCGCAAGATGTAGCCCTGTGCCGCTACAGCGTCTCAGGAGAAGTCCCACTTTAGGAATTGGAGTTCGAAACGGTACTTGTCACCCTTGATGCGACCCACAAAGTGCCCCGACATCCCGGTCTCCCTCGAGAGGAACACCGAAGTTTTCCGGCAACACTTCCTCGGAGCCTCTTCTACCCTCCTGATCTGGACAGGAGGGTCGACTCCCCTGCTTTGTCTGGAAGGGGTTCCCGACCTTCCGGTCGCACCTCAGGATGAGGCCGGTCTCACGACGACATTCCAGACGTGGCCTCGTGGGTGGTTCCACATTCCGAAGGACCCCGATTTCCCGGTCCCCTCTTGATAAGAACCCGATGCCCGGACACCTCTTCGAACTCCACCCTGTGAATGAAGTCAACACGAAGGGGCAGTGACTCGCCCGTGCATCGTCGGGAAAAGACCCCCAGGTTCCAAATACCGCTCGACAAGTGGCCTGTCTCCCCGGGAACACCTCGAGAGGCAAGCGGAGTTCCATGCCTCAACCCAAGACGAGGCCTGACTCTCCTGTCCCAAGTCTGCAGGGACCTTGCGATCGGAGTCTGAAGTCAGAGGAACCCTGAGGTTCCTGCCTCAACTGGAGATGAGGCCCTCTTCCAATGCACCAAACCCAGTGGAGTGCCGAGAGGCCCCTCCCACCTCCAGTTTCCCTGACTTCTCAGAGCCACCATGAGAAGCCCCCTGAGGTCACCTGCACAAGTCGAGGGACCCCAGGGTGTCCTGCCTCAACCCGAGAAAGACCTCGAGAGACCTTCTTCAACACGTCTCGAGGCCAGATTCCCCTACTGCCGTGAGCCGGCATATTGCATATTGAGTGCATATTGCATATTGCATATTGAGTGCAGCACTTTCCACAGCATCATCTTTCAGGATCTGGAATAGCTCCACTGGAATTCTATCACTGCTGGGAGCCAGTGAGGAACTCCGCCCATGACAAAGGTCATGAGGAAGGAGGCTCGGCATACGCAAAGGCGGGATCGAGCTTCAGGAGTCCCCCTGGAAATTCTCGAGCATATACCCCCAAAACCAGAGTCTGCCTACTTTCTGCTTGTGCTTTCACCTAAACCTCTGACTTTACGGGGGGCTCTCCCCCACTACCTCTCTCTGAAAAAAGAGTTAGCTTACAGTTCCAGTTAATAATTCCTGGGTGTGACAGTGTTTAACCTACAAACTCCTTTGGAAATCCTCTAGCCTGCCTGAATAGGTTTTTCCGGCCACATGGGATTGTTCAGAGCCTCCCAACTGTGAGAGGCAGGAGATGTTCTAAACTGTCTAAACACAGATTCTTTTGAGTAGTTACAAGATTGATTAGAAATTGTATTGGTGAATGGTTTTTCACTTGTTGGGCCATTGTTTGCTGCTAAGTTTCCATATCCCTTACCTGCTGTGTCCCTGGCAGTGTATTGATTAATATAATTGGTGTAAGTAGTAGCTTTAATGTTTGTAACCTGGGACCCTTGAGTTAATTCTTTTTCTTGTTATAGCCCACCACACCTTTGCTCTGTAGGAATGCAACTTTATCTAATGCTTTTTTGGAGGGTGGCTCCTGACCAACCACCTTTAGAGAAAAATAAGTTTTCTGAAGAAAAGGTCTTAAAATGTTAACAGGCCTCCGGGCCAGAAGATGATGCAAATCACCTAAGCTTTTGCATATGATAAGTTTGCAGGAAGAAAGCCTGGTTTGCTGCAAGACTCGACCCCTTCCCCCATTATCCTCTATGCATAACTTAAGGTATAAAAACTACTTTGAAAAATAAAGTGCGGGCCTTGTTCACCGAAACTTGGTCTCACCATGTCGTTCTTTCTCTTACCTTCTGGCTGAATTATTCAGCCTCTTTTCTCCACTGAATTTCCTCACTGAGCTATCCTCATTCTATTACTCTTTATATCCTTAATTAACATTTAATTAAGCAGTGGTTTCCTGATCTTCGCCTACGCCGTCTCTCCTTCGAATACCCTGGATCAGCCGGGGCTGGTCCCCGGCACCCTACCATGGCTCGAGAGCAATGAGGCGCTCGCCCTCGCCACTCGCATGGAGACCCGACTTCCCTGGCGCCCCACGAGAGGCTCACTGACCTCGCCGTCGTACCTCGTGAGAAAGCGCACACTGGGGCCGCCGCTCGAGAACAACCCCAAGACTCCCCCGTCATCGCGAGATGAGGGCCTTCGTCTCCTGCATGGCCTAGAGACCAATCTCGCGACCTCTCTCCAAACGCCTCAGGAGGCTTGACTCGCTTTAGTCCACCCAGTGAGCTCCAAGAGATACCCGTCGCGACTCGAGAGCAGAGCGGGGTTCTTTGCTTCCACTCGAGATGGAGGCCTGTCTCCCCGGGTGTGTCTGGAATGCAACCCCGAGATCCCTGTCGCCCCTGGAGAGGAACACTGGCTTCTGGACACAAGCCTAGATGAGGTCTATTGGCCCTGCAGTCACTCGAGAGAAATCCCCAGCTTTCCTTCGCAACTCGAATGGAAGATTGGACTTCCCTGGGCCTACACAAGAGGCATCCTGAATTCCCCGTCGTAATTCGAGAATCCTGCTACACCTCGAGAAAAACCACGTGGTTCCCCCGTCATCGCAAGATGTAGCCCTGTGCCGCTACAGCGTCTCAGGAGAAGTCCCACTTTAGGAATTGGAGTTCGAAACGGTACTTGTCACCCTTGATGCGACCCACAAAGTGCCCCGACATCCCGGTCTCCCTCGAGAGGAACACCGAAGTTTTCCGGCAACACTTCCTCGGAGCCTCTTCTACCCTCCTGATCTGGACAGGAGGGTCGACTCCCCTGCTTTGTCTGGAAGGGGTTCCCGACCTTCCGGTCGCACCTCAGGATGAGGCCGGTCTCACGACGACATTCCAGACGTGGCCTCGTGGGTGGTTCCACATTCCGAAGGACCCCGATTTCCCGGTCCCCTCTTGATAAGAACCCGATGCCCGGACACCTCTTCGAACTCCACCCTGTGAATGAAGTCAACACGAAGGGGCAGTGACTCGCCCGTGCATCGTCGGGAAAAGACCCCCAGGTTCCAAATACCGCTCGACAAGTGGCCTGTCTCCCCGGGAACACCTCGAGAGGCAAGCGGAGTTCCATGCCTCAACCCAAGACGAGGCCTGACTCTCCTGTCCCAAGTCTGCAGGGACCTTGCGATCGGAGTCTGAAGTCAGAGGAACCCTGAGGTTCCTGCCTCAACTGGAGATGAGGCCCTCTTCCAATGCACCAAACCCAGTGGAGTGCCGAGAGGCCCCTCCCACCTCCAGTTTCCCTGACTTCTCAGAGCCACCATGAGAAGCCCCCTGAGGTCACCTGCACAAGTCGAGGGACCCCAGGGTGTCCTGCCTCAACCCGAGAAAGACCTCGAGAGACCTTCTTCAACACGTCTCGAGGCCAGATTCCCCTACTATGACTTGAGAGTAAAGACGCGCTCCCCCTCGCCATTCGCATGGAGACCCGACTTCCTTGCCGCCCCACGAGAGGCTCACTGACCTCGCCGTCGTACCTCGCGAGAAACCGCACACTGGGGCCGCCGCTCGAGAACAACCCCGAGCCTCCCCCGTCATCGCGACTTGAGGGCCTTCGTCTCCTGTATGGCCTAGAGACCAGTCTCTCGACCTCTCTCCAAACGCCTCAGGAGGCTTGACTCCCTTTAGTCCACCCAGTGAGCTCCAAGAGATACCCGTCGCGACTCGAGAGCAGAGCGGGGTTCTTTGCTTCCACTCGAGATGGATGCCTGTCTCCCCGGGTGCGTCTGGAATGCAACCCCGAGATCCCTTTCGCCCCTGGAGAGGAACATTGGCTTCTGGACACAAGCCTAGATGAGGTCTATTGGCCCTGCAGTCACTCGAGAGCAATCCCCAGCTTTCCTTCGCAACTCGAATGGAAGATTGGACTTCCCTGGGCCAACACAAGAGGCATCCTGAATTCCCCGTCGTAACTCGAGAATCCCGCTGCAACTCGAGAAAATCCACGTGGTTCCCCCGTCATCGCAAGATGAAGCCCTTTCCCGCTACAGTGTCTCAGGAGAAGTCCCACGTTAGGTATTGGAGGTCGAAACGGTACTTGGCACCCTTGATGCGACCCACAAAGTGCCCCGACATCCCGGTCTCCCTCAAGAGGAACACCGAGGTTTTCCCGCACCACTTCCTCTGAGCCCCTTCTACCCTCCTGATCTGGACAGGAGGGTCGACTCCCCTGCTTTGTCTGGAAGGGGTTCCCGACCTTCCGGTCGCACCTCAGGATGAGGCCGGTCTCACGACGACATTCCAGACGTGGCCTCGTGGGTGGTTCCACATTCCGAAGGACCCCGATTTCCCGGTCCCCTCTTGATAAGAACCCGATGCCCGGACACCTCTTCGAACTCCACCCTGTGAATGAAGTCAACACGAAGGGGCAGTGACTCGCCCGTGCATCGTCGGGAAAAGACCCCCAGGTTCCAAATACCGCTCGACAAGTGGCCTGTCTCCCCGGGAACACCTCGAGAGGCAAGCGGAGTTCCATGCCTCAACCCAAGACGAGGCCTGACTCTCCTGTCCCAAGTCTGCAGGGACCTTGCGATCGGAGTCTGAAGTCAGAGGAACCCTGAGGTTCCTGCCTCAACTGGAGATGAGGCCCTCTTCCAATGCACCAAACCCAGTGGAGTGCCGAGAGGCCCCTCCCACCTCCAGTTTCCCTGACTTCTCAGAGCCACCATGAGAAGCCCCCTGAGGTCACCTGCACAAGTCGAGGGACCCCAGGGTGTCCTGCCTCAACCCGAGAAAGACCTCGAGAGACCTTCTTCAACACGTCTCGAGGCCAGATTCCCCTACTATGACTTGAGAGTAAAGACGCGCTCCCCCTCGCCATTCGCATGGAGACCCGACTTCCTTGCCGCCCCACGAGAGGCTCACTGACCTCGCCGTCGTACCTCGCGAGAAACCGCACACTGGGGCCGCCGCTCGAGAACAACCCCGAGCCTCCCCCGTCATCGCGACTTGAGGGCCTTCGTCTCCTGTATGGCCTAGAGACCAGTCTCTCGACCTCTCTCCAAACGCCTCAGGAGGCTTGACTCCCTTTAGTCCACCCAGTGAGCTCCAAGAGATACCCGTCGCGACTCGAGAGCAGAGCGGGGTTCTTTGCTTCCACTCGAGATGGATGCCTGTCTCCCCGGGTGCGTCTGGAATGCAACCCCGAGATCCCTTTCGCCCCTGGAGAGGAACATTGGCTTCTGGACACAAGCCTAGATGAGGTCTATTGGCCCTGCAGTCACTCGAGAGCAATCCCCAGCTTTCCTTCGCAACTCGAATGGAAGATTGGACTTCCCTGGGCCAACACAAGAGGCATCCTGAATTCCCCGTCGTAACTCGAGAATCCCGCTGCAACTCGAGAAAATCCACGTGGTTCCCCCGTCATCGCAAGATGAAGCCCTTTCCCGCTACAGTGTCTCAGGAGAAGTCCCACGTTAGGTATTGGAGGTCGAAACGGTACTTGGCACCCTTGATGCGACCCACAAAGTGCCCCGACATCCCGGTCTCCCTCAAGAGGAACACCGAGGTTTTCCCGCACCACTTCCTCTGAGCCCCTTCTACCCTCCTGATCTGGACAGGAGGGTCGACTCCCCTGCTTTGTCTGGAAGGGGTTCCCGACCTTCCGGTCGCACCTCAGGATGAGGCCGGTCTCACGACGACATTCCAGACGTGGCCTCGTGGGTGGTTCCACATTCCGAAGGACCCCGATTTCCCGGTCCCCTCTTGATAAGAACCCGATGCCCGGACACCTCTTCGAACTCCACCCTGTGAATGAAGTCAACACGAAGGGGCAGTGACTCGCCCGTGCATCGTCGGGAAAAGACCCCCAGGTTCCAAATACCGCTCGACAAGTGGCCTGTCTCCCCGGGAACACCTCGAGAGGCAAGCGGAGTTCCATGCCTCAACCCAAGACGAGGCCTGACTCTCCTGTCCCAAGTCTGCAGGGACCTTGCGATCGGAGTCTGAAGTCAGAGGAACCCTGAGGTTCCTGCCTCAACTGGAGATGAGGCCCTCTTCCAATGCACCAAACCCAGTGGAGTGCCGAGAGGCCCCTCCCACCTCCAGTTTCCCTGACTTCTCAGAGCCACCATGAGAAGCCCCCTGAGGTCACCTGCACAAGTCGAGGGACCCCAGGGTGTCCTGCCTCAACCCGAGAAAGACCTCGAGAGACCTTCTTCAACACGTCTCGAGGCCAGATTCCCCTACTGCCGTGAGCCGGCATATTGCATATTGAGTGCATATTGCATATTGCATATTGAGTGCAGCACTTTCCACAGCATCATCTTTCAGGATCTGGAATAGCTCCACTGGAATTCTATCACTGCTGGGAGCCAGTGAGGAACTCCGCCCATGACAAAGGTCATGAGGAAGGAGGCTCGGCATACGCAAAGGCGGGATCGAGCTTCAGGAGTCCCCCTGGAAATTCTCGAGCATATACCCCCAAAACCAGAGTCTGCCTACTTTCTGCTTGTGCTTTCACCTAAACCTCTGACTTTACGGGGGGCTCTCCCCCACTACCTCTCTCTGAAAAAAGAGTTAGCTTACAGTTCCAGTTAATAATTCCTGGGTGTGACAGTGTTTAACCTACAAACTCCTTTGGAAATCCTCTAGCCTGCCTGAATAGGTTTTTCCGGCCACATGGGATCGTTCAGAGCCTCCCAACTGTGAGAGGCAGGAGATGTTCTAAACTGTCTAAACACAGATTCTTTTGAGTAGTTACAAGATTGATTAGAAATTGTATTGGTGAATGGTTTTTCACTTGTTGGGCCATTGTTTGCTGCTAAGTTTCCATATCCCTTACCTGCTGTGTCCCTGGCAGTGTATTGATTAATATAATTGGTGTAAGTAGTAGCTTTAATGTTTGTAACCTGGGACCCTTGAGTTAATTCTTTTTCTTGTTATAGCCCACCACACCTTTGCTCTGTAGGAATGCAACTTTATCTAATGCTTTTTTGGAGGGTGGCTCCTGACCAACCACCTTTAGAGAAAAATAAGTTTTCTGAAGAAAAGGTCTTAAAATGTTAACAGGCCTCCGGGCCAGAAGATGATGCAAATCACCTAAGCTTTTGCATATGATAAGTTTGCAGGAAGAAAGCCTGGTTTGCTGCAAGACTCGACCCCTTCCCCCATTATCCTCTATGCATAACTTAAGGTATAAAAACTACTTTGAAAAATAAAGTGCGGGCCTTGTTCACCGAAACTTGGTCTCACCATGTCGTTCTTTCTCTTACCTTCTGGCTGAATTATTCAGCCTCTTTTCTCCACTGAATTTCCTCACTGAGCTATCCTCATTCTATTACTCTTTATATCCTTAATTAACATTTAATTAAGCAGTGGTTTCCTGATCTTCGCCTACGCCGTCTCTCCTTCGAATACCCTGGATCAGCCGGGGCTGGTCCCCGGCACCCTACCATGGCTCGAGAGCAATGACGCGCTCGCCCTCGCCACTCGCATGGAGACCCGACTTCCCTGGCGCCCCACGAGAGGCTCACTGACCTCGCCGTCGTACCTCGTGAGAAAGCGCACACTGGGGCCGCCGCTCGAGAACAACCCCAAGACTCCCCCGGCATCGCGAGATGAGGGCCTTCGTCTCCTGCATGGCCTAGAGACCAATCTCGCGACCTCTCTCCAAACGCCTCAGGAGGCTTGACTCGCTTTAGTCCACCCAGTGAGCTCCAAGAGATACCCGTCGCGACTCGAGAGCAGAGCGGGGTTCTTTGCTTCCACTCGAGATGGAGGCCTGTCTCCCCGGGTGTGTCTGGAATGCAACCCCGAGATCCCTATCGCCCCTGGAGAGGAACACTGGCTTCTGGACACAAGCCTAGATGAGGTCTATTGGCCCTGCAGTCACTCGAGAGAAATCCCCAGCTTTCCTTCGCAACTCGAATGGAAGATTGGACTTCCCTGGGCCTACACAAGAGGCATCCTGAATTCCCCGTCGTAATTCGAGAATCCTGCTACACCTCGAGAAAAACCACGTGGTTCCCCCGTCATCGCAAGATGTAGCCCTGTGCCGCTACAGCGTCTCAGGAGAAGTCCCACTTTAGGAATTGGAGTTCGAAACGGTACTTGTCACCCTTGATGCGACCCACAAAGTGCCCCGACATCCCGGTCTCCCTCGAGAGGAACACCGAAGTTTTCCGGCAACACTTCCTCGGAGCCTCTTCTACCCTCCTGATCTGGACAGGAGGGTCGACTCCCCTGCTTTGTCTGGAAGGGGTTCCCGACCTTCCGGTCGCACCTCAGGATGAGGCCGGTCTCACGACGACATTCCAGACGTGGCCTCGTGGGTGGTTCCACATTCCGAAGGACCCCGATTTCCCGGTCCCCTCTTGATAAGAACCCGATGCCCGGACACCTCTTCGAACTCCACCCTGTGAATGAAGTCAACACGAAGGGGCAGTGACTCGCCCGTGCATCGTCGGGAAAAGACCCCCAGGTTCCAAATACCGCTCGACAAGTGGCCTGTCTCCCCGGGAACACCTCGAGAGGCAAGCGGAGTTCCATGCCTCAACCCAAGACGAGGCCTGACTCTCCTGTCCCAAGTCTGCAGGGACCTTGCGATCGGAGTCTGAAGTCAGAGGAACCCTGAGGTTCCTGCCTCAACTGGAGATGAGGCCCTCTTCCAATGCACCAAACCCAGTGGAGTGCCGAGAGGCCCCTCCCACCTCCAGTTTCCCTGACTTCTCAGAGCCACCATGAGAAGCCCCCTGAGGTCACCTGCACAAGTCGAGGGACCCCAGGGTGTCCTGCCTCAACCCGAGAAAGACCTCGAGAGACCTTCTTCAACACGTCTCGAGGCCAGATTCCCCTACTATGACTTGAGAGTAAAGACGCGCTCCCCCTCGCCATTCGCATGGAGACCCGACTTCCTTGCCGCCCCACGAGAGGCTCACTGACCTCGCCGTCGTACCTCGCGAGAAACCGCACACTGGGGCCGCCGCTCGAGAACAACCCCGAGCCTCCCCCGTCATCGCGACTTGAGGGCCTTCGTCTCCTGTATGGCCTAGAGACCAGTCTCTCGACCTCTCTCCAAACGCCTCAGGAGGCTTGACTCCCTTTAGTCCACCCAGTGAGCTCCAAGAGATACCCGTCGCGACTCGAGAGCAGAGCGGGGTTCTTTGCTTCCACTCGAGATGGATGCCTGTCTCCCCGGGTGCGTCTGGAATGCAACCCCGAGATCCCTTTCGCCCCTGGAGAGGAACATTGGCTTCTGGACACAAGCCTAGATGAGGTCTATTGGCCCTGCAGTCACTCGAGAGCAATCCCCAGCTTTCCTTCGCAACTCGAATGGAAGATTGGACTTCCCTGGGCCAACACAAGAGGCATCCTGAATTCCCCGTCGTAACTCGAGAATCCCGCTGCAACTCGAGAAAATCCACGTGGTTCCCCCGTCATCGCAAGATGAAGCCCTTTCCCGCTACAGTGTCTCAGGAGAAGTCCCACGTTAGGTATTGGAGGTCGAAACGGTACTTGGCACCCTTGATGCGACCCACAAAGTGCCCCGACATCCCGGTCTCCCTCAAGAGGAACACCGAGGTTTTCCCGCACCACTTCCTCTGAGCCCCTTCTACCCTCCTGATCTGGACAGGAGGGTCGACTCCCCTGCTTTGTCTGGAAGGGGTTCCCGACCTTCCGGTCGCACCTCAGGATGAGGCCGGTCTCACGACGACATTCCAGACGTGGCCTCGTGGGTGGTTCCACATTCCGAAGGACCCCGATTTCCCGGTCCCCTCTTGATAAGAACCCGATGCCCGGACACCTCTTCGAACTCCACCCTGTGAATGAAGTCAACACGAAGGGGCAGTGACTCGCCCGTGCATCGTCGGGAAAAGACCCCCAGGTTCCAAATACCGCTCGACAAGTGGCCTGTCTCCCCGGGAACACCTCGAGAGGCAAGCGGAGTTCCATGCCTCAACCCAAGACGAGGCCTGACTCTCCTGTCCCAAGTCTGCAGGGACCTTGCGATCGGAGTCTGAAGTCAGAGGAACCCTGAGGTTCCTGCCTCAACTGGAGATGAGGCCCTCTTCCAATGCACCAAACCCAGTGGAGTGCCGAGAGGCCCCTCCCACCTCCAGTTTCCCTGACTTCTCAGAGCCACCATGAGAAGCCCCCTGAGGTCACCTGCACAAGTCGAGGGACCCCAGGGTGTCCTGCCTCAACCCGAGAAAGACCTCGAGAGACCTTCTTCAACACGTCTCGAGGCCAGATTCCCCTACTGCCGTGAGCCGGCATATTGCATATTGAGTGCATATTGCATATTGCATATTGAGTGCAGCACTTTCCACAGCATCCTCTTTCAGGATCTGGAATAGCTCCACTGGAATTCTATCACTGCTGGGAGCCAGTGAGGAACTCCGCCCATGACAAAGGTCATGAGGAAGGAGGCTCGGCATACGCAAAGGCGGGATCGAGCTTCAGGAGTCCCCCTGGAAATTCTCGAGCATATACCCCCAAAACCAGAGTCTGCCTACTTTCTGCTTGTGCTTTCACCTAAACCTCTGACTTTACGGGGGGCTCTCCCCCACTACCTCTCTCTGAAAAAAGAGTTAGCTTACAGTTCCAGTTAATAATTCCTGGGTGTGACAGTGTTTAACCTACAAACTCCTTTGGAAATCCTCTAGCCTGCCTGAATAGGTTTTTCCGGCCACATGGGATCGTTCAGAGCCTCCCAACTGTGAGAGGCAGGAGATGTTCTAAACTGTCTAAACACAGATTCTTTTGAGTAGTTACAAGATTGATTAGAAATTGTATTGGTGAATGGTTTTTCACTTGTTGGGCCATTGTTTGCTGCTAAGTTTCCATATCCCTTACCTGCTGTGTCCCTGGCAGTGTATTGATTAATATAATTGGTGTAAGTAGTAGCTTTAATGTTTGTAACCTGGGACCCTTGAGTTAATTCTTTTTCTTGTTATAGCCCACCACACCTTTGCTCTGTAGGAATGCAACTTTATCTAATGCTTTTTTGGAGGGTGGCTCCTGACCAACCACCTTTAGAGAAAAATAAGTTTTCTGAAGAAAAGGTCTTAAAATGTTAACAGGCCTCCGGGCCAGAAGATGATGCAAATCACCTAAGCTTTTGCATATGATAAGTTTGCAGGAAGAAAGCCTGGTTTGCTGCAAGACTCGACCCCTTCCCCCATTATCCTCTATGCATAACTTAAGGTATAAAAACTACTTTGAAAAATAAAGTGCGGGCCTTGTTCACCGAAACTTGGTCTCACCATGTCGTTCTTTCTCTTACCTTCTGGCTGAATTATTCAGCCTCTTTTCTCCACTGAATTTCCTCACTGAGCTATCCTCATTCTATTACTCTTTATATCCTTAATTAACATTTAATTAAGCAGTGGTTTCCTGATCTTCGCCTACGCCGTCTCTCCTTCGAATACCCTGGATCAGCCGGGGCTGGTCCCCGGCACCCTACCATGGCTCGAGAGCAATGACGCGCTCGCCCTCGCCACTCGCATGGAGACCCGACTTCCCTGGCGCCCCACGAGAGGCTCACTGACCTCGCCGTCGTACCTCGTGAGAAAGCGCACACTGGGGCCGCCGCTCGAGAACAACCCCAAGACTCCCCCGGCATCGCGAGATGAGGGCCTTCGTCTCCTGCATGGCCTAGAGACCAATCTCGCGACCTCTCTCCAAACGCCTCAGGAGGCTTGACTCGCTTTAGTCCACCCAGTGAGCTCCAAGAGATACCCGTCGCGACTCGAGAGCAGAGCGGGGTTCTTTGCTTCCACTCGAGATGGAGGCCTGTCTCCCCGGGTGTGTCTGGAATGCAACCCCGAGATCCCTGTCGCCCCTGGAGAGGAACACTGGCTTCTGGACACAAGCCTAGATGAGGTCTATTGGCCCTGCAGTCACTCGAGAGAAATCCCCAGCTTTCCTTCGCAACTCGAATGGAAGATTGGACTTCCCTGGGCCTACACAAGAGGCATCCTGAATTCCCCGTCGTAATTCGAGAATCCTGCTACACCTCGAGAAAAACCACGTGGTTCCCCCGTCATCGCAAGATGTAGCCCTGTGCCGCTACAGCGTCTCAGGAGAAGTCCCACTTTAGGAATTGGAGTTCGAAACGGTACTTGTCACCCTTGATGCGACCCACAAAGTGCCCCGACATCCCGGTCTCCCTCGAGAGGAACACCGAAGTTTTCCGGCAACACTTCCTCGGAGCCTCTTCTACCCTCCTGATCTGGACAGGAGGGTCGACTCCCCTGCTTTGTCTGGAAGGGGTTCCCGACCTTCCGGTCGCACCTCAGGATGAGGCCGGTCTCACGACGACATTCCAGACGTGGCCTCGTGGGTGGTTCCACATTCCGAAGGACCCCGATTTCCCGGTCCCCTCTTGATAAGAACCCGATGCCCGGACACCTCTTCGAACTCCACCCTGTGAATGAAGTCAACACGAAGGGGCAGTGACTCGCCCGTGCATCGTCGGGAAAAGACCCCCAGGTTCCAAATACCGCTCGACAAGTGGCCTGTCTCCCCGGGAACACCTCGAGAGGCAAGCGGAGTTCCATGCCTCAACCCAAGACGAGGCCTGACTCTCCTGTCCCAAGTCTGCAGGGACCTTGCGATCGGAGTCTGAAGTCAGAGGAACCCTGAGGTTCCTGCCTCAACTGGAGATGAGGCCCTCTTCCAATGCACCAAACCCAGTGGAGTGCCGAGAGGCCCCTCCCACCTCCAGTTTCCCTGACTTCTCAGAGCCACCATGAGAAGCCCCCTGAGGTCACCTGCACAAGTCGAGGGACCCCAGGGTGTCCTGCCTCAACCCGAGAAAGACCTCGAGAGACCTTCTTCAACACGTCTCGAGGCCAGATTCCCCTACTATGACTTGAGAGTAAAGACGCGCTCCCCCTCGCCATTCGCATGGAGACCCGACTTCCTTGCCGCCCCACGAGAGGCTCACTGACCTCGCCGTCGTACCTCGCGAGAAACCGCACACTGGGGCCGCCGCTCGAGAACAACCCCGAGCCTCCCCCGTCATCGCGACTTGAGGGCCTTCGTCTCCTGTATGGCCTAGAGACCAGTCTCTCGACCTCTCTCCAAACGCCTCAGGAGGCTTGACTCCCTTTAGTCCACCCAGTGAGCTCCAAGAGATACCCGTCGCGACTCGAGAGCAGAGCGGGGTTCTTTGCTTCCACTCGAGATGGATGCCTGTCTCCCCGGGTGCGTCTGGAATGCAACCCCGAGATCCCTTTCGCCCCTGGAGAGGAACATTGGCTTCTGGACACAAGCCTAGATGAGGTCTATTGGCCCTGCAGTCACTCGAGAGCAATCCCCAGCTTTCCTTCGCAACTCGAATGGAAGATTGGACTTCCCTGGGCCAACACAAGAGGCATCCTGAATTCCCCGTCGTAACTCGAGAATCCCGCTGCAACTCGAGAAAATCCACGTGGTTCCCCCGTCATCGCAAGATGAAGCCCTTTCCCGCTACAGTGTCTCAGGAGAAGTCCCACGTTAGGTATTGGAGGTCGAAACGGTACTTGGCACCCTTGATGCGACCCACAAAGTGCCCCGACATCCCGGTCTCCCTCAAGAGGAACACCGAGGTTTTCCCGCACCACTTCCTCTGAGCCCCTTCTACCCTCCTGATCTGGACAGGAGGGTCGACTCCCCTGCTTTGTCTGGAAGGGGTTCCCGACCTTCCGGTCGCACCTCAGGATGAGGCCGGTCTCACGACGACATTCCAGACGTGGCCTCGTGGGTGGTTCCACATTCCGAAGGACCCCGATTTCCCGGTCCCCTCTTGATAAGAACCCGATGCCCGGACACCTCTTCGAACTCCACCCTGTGAATGAAGTCAACACGAAGGGGCAGTGACTCGCCCGTGCATCGTCGGGAAAAGACCCCCAGGTTCCAAATACCGCTCGACAAGTGGCCTGTCTCCCCGGGAACACCTCGAGAGGCAAGCGGAGTTCCATGCCTCAACCCAAGACGAGGCCTGACTCTCCTGTCCCAAGTCTGCAGGGACCTTGCGATCGGAGTCTGAAGTCAGAGGAACCCTGAGGTTCCTGCCTCAACTGGAGATGAGGCCCTCTTCCAATGCACCAAACCCAGTGGAGTGCCGAGAGGCCCCTCCCACCTCCAGTTTCCCTGACTTCTCAGAGCCACCATGAGAAGCCCCCTGAGGTCACCTGCACAAGTCGAGGGACCCCAGGGTGTCCTGCCTCAACCCGAGAAAGACCTCGAGAGACCTTCTTCAACACGTCTCGAGGCCAGATTCCCCTACTGCCGTGAGCCGGCATATTGCATATTGAGTGCATATTGCATATTGCATATTGAGTGCAGCACTTTCCACAGCATCATCTTTCAGGATCTGGAATAGCTCCACTGGAATTCTATCACTGCTGGGAGCCAGTGAGGAACTCCGCCCATGACAAAGGTCATGAGGAAGGAGGCTCGGCATACGCAAAGGCGGGATCGAGCTTCAGGAGTCCCCCTGGAAATTCTCGAGCATATACCCCCAAAACCAGAGTCTGCCTACTTTCTGCTTGTGCTTTCACCTAAACCTCTGACTTTACGGGGGGCTCTCCCCCACTACCTCTCTCTGAAAAAAGAGTTAGCTTACAGTTCCAGTTAATAATTCCTGGGTGTGACAGTGTTTAACCTACAAACTCCTTTGGAAATCCTCTAGCCTGCCTGAATAGGTTTTTCCGGCCACATGGGATCGTTCAGAGCCTCCCAACTGTGAGAGGCAGGAGATGTTCTAAACTGTCTAAACACAGATTCTTTTGAGTAGTTACAAGATTGATTAGAAATTGTATTGGTGAATGGTTTTTCACTTGTTGGGCCATTGTTTGCTGCTAAGTTTCCATATCCCTTACCTGCTGTGTCCCTGGCAGTGTATTGATTAATATAATTGGTGTAAGTAGTAGCTTTAATGTTTGTAACCTGGGACCCTTGAGTTAATTCTTTTTCTTGTTATAGCCCACCACACCTTTGCTCTGTAGGAATGCAACTTTATCTAATGCTTTTTTGGAGGGTGGCTCCTGACCAACCACCTTTAGAGAAAAATAAGTTTTCTGAAGAAAAGGTCTTAAAATGTTAACAGGCCTCCGGGCCAGAAGATGATGCAAATCACCTAAGCTTTTGCATATGATAAGTTTGCAGGAAGAAAGCCTGGTTTGCTGCAAGACTCGACCCCTTCCCCCATTATCCTCTATGCATAACTTAAGGTATAAAAACTACTTTGAAAAATAAAGTGCGGGCCTTGTTCACCGAAACTTGGTCTCACCATGTCGTTCTTTCTCTTACCTTCTGGCTGAATTATTCAGCCTCTTTTCTCCACTGAATTTCCTCACTGAGCTATCCTCATTCTATTACTCTTTATATCCTTAATTAACATTTAATTAAGCAGTGGTTTCCTGATCTTCGCCTACGCCGTCTCTCCTTCGAATACCCTGGATCAGCCGGGGCTGGTCCCCGGCACCCTACCATGGCTCGAGAGCAATGACGCGCTCGCCCTCGCCACTCGCATGGAGACCCGACTTCCCTGGCGCCCCACGAGAGGCTCACTGACCTCGCCGTCGTACCTCGTGAGAAAGCGCACACTGGGGCCGCCGCTCGAGAACAACCCCAAGACTCCCCCGGCATCGCGAGATGAGGGCCTTCGTCTCCTGCATGGCCTAGAGACCAATCTCGCGACCTCTCTCCAAACGCCTCAGGAGGCTTGACTCGCTTTAGTCCACCCAGTGAGCTCCAAGAGATACCCGTCGCGACTCGAGAGCAGAGCGGGGTTCTTTGCTTCCACTCGAGATGGAGGCCTGTCTCCCCGGGTGTGTCTGGAATGCAACCCCGAGATCCCTATCGCCCCTGGAGAGGAACACTGGCTTCTGGACACAAGCCTAGATGAGGTCTATTGGCCCTGCAGTCACTCGAGAGAAATCCCCAGCTTTCCTTCGCAACTCGAATGGAAGATTGGACTTCCCTGGGCCTACACAAGAGGCATCCTGAATTCCCCGTCGTAATTCGAGAATCCTGCTACACCTCGAGAAAAACCACGTGGTTCCCCCGTCATCGCAAGATGTAGCCCTGTGCCGCTACAGCGTCTCAGGAGAAGTCCCACTTTAGGAATTGGAGTTCGAAACGGTACTTGTCACCCTTGATGCGACCCACAAAGTGCCCCGACATCCCGGTCTCCCTCGAGAGGAACACCGAAGTTTTCCGGCAACACTTCCTCGGAGCCTCTTCTACCCTCCTGATCTGGACAGGAGGGTCGACTCCCCTGCTTTGTCTGGAAGGGGTTCCCGACCTTCCGGTCGCACCTCAGGATGAGGCCGGTCTCACGACGACATTCCAGACGTGGCCTCGTGGGTGGTTCCACATTCCGAAGGACCCCGATTTCCCGGTCCCCTCTTGATAAGAACCCGATGCCCGGACACCTCTTCGAACTCCACCCTGTGAATGAAGTCAACACGAAGGGGCAGTGACTCGCCCGTGCATCGTCGGGAAAAGACCCCCAGGTTCCAAATACCGCTCGACAAGTGGCCTGTCTCCCCGGGAACACCTCGAGAGGCAAGCGGAGTTCCATGCCTCAACCCAAGACGAGGCCTGACTCTCCTGTCCCAAGTCTGCAGGGACCTTGCGATCGGAGTCTGAAGTCAGAGGAACCCTGAGGTTCCTGCCTCAACTGGAGATGAGGCCCTCTTCCAATGCACCAAACCCAGTGGAGTGCCGAGAGGCCCCTCCCACCTCCAGTTTCCCTGACTTCTCAGAGCCACCATGAGAAGCCCCCTGAGGTCACCTGCACAAGTCGAGGGACCCCAGGGTGTCCTGCCTCAACCCGAGAAAGACCTCGAGAGACCTTCTTCAACACGTCTCGAGGCCAGATTCCCCTACTATGACTTGAGAGTAAAGACGCGCTCCCCCTCGCCATTCGCATGGAGACCCGACTTCCTTGCCGCCCCACGAGAGGCTCACTGACCTCGCCGTCGTACCTCGCGAGAAACCGCACACTGGGGCCGCCGCTCGAGAACAACCCCGAGCCTCCCCCGTCATCGCGACTTGAGGGCCTTCGTCTCCTGTATGGCCTAGAGACCAGTCTCTCGACCTCTCTCCAAACGCCTCAGGAGGCTTGACTCCCTTTAGTCCACCCAGTGAGCTCCAAGAGATACCCGTCGCGACTCGAGAGCAGAGCGGGGTTCTTTGCTTCCACTCGAGATGGATGCCTGTCTCCCCGGGTGCGTCTGGAATGCAACCCCGAGATCCCTTTCGCCCCTGGAGAGGAACATTGGCTTCTGGACACAAGCCTAGATGAGGTCTATTGGCCCTGCAGTCACTCGAGAGCAATCCCCAGCTTTCCTTCGCAACTCGAATGGAAGATTGGACTTCCCTGGGCCAACACAAGAGGCATCCTGAATTCCCCGTCGTAACTCGAGAATCCCGCTGCAACTCGAGAAAATCCACGTGGTTCCCCCGTCATCGCAAGATGAAGCCCTTTCCCGCTACAGTGTCTCAGGAGAAGTCCCACGTTAGGTATTGGAGGTCGAAACGGTACTTGGCACCCTTGATGCGACCCACAAAGTGCCCCGACATCCCGGTCTCCCTCAAGAGGAACACCGAGGTTTTCCCGCACCACTTCCTCTGAGCCCCTTCTACCCTCCTGATCTGGACAGGAGGGTCGACTCCCCTGCTTTGTCTGGAAGGGGTTCCCGACCTTCCGGTCGCACCTCAGGATGAGGCCGGTCTCACGACGACATTCCAGACGTGGCCTCGTGGGTGGTTCCACATTCCGAAGGACCCCGATTTCCCGGTCCCCTCTTGATAAGAACCCGATGCCCGGACACCTCTTCGAACTCCACCCTGTGAATGAAGTCAACACGAAGGGGCAGTGACTCGCCCGTGCATCGTCGGGAAAAGACCCCCAGGTTCCAAATACCGCTCGACAAGTGGCCTGTCTCCCCGGGAACACCTCGAGAGGCAAGCGGAGTTCCATGCCTCAACCCAAGACGAGGCCTGACTCTCCTGTCCCAAGTCTGCAGGGACCTTGCGATCGGAGTCTGAAGTCAGAGGAACCCTGAGGTTCCTGCCTCAACTGGAGATGAGGCCCTCTTCCAATGCACCAAACCCAGTGGAGTGCCGAGAGGCCCCTCCCACCTCCAGTTTCCCTGACTTCTCAGAGCCACCATGAGAAGCCCCCTGAGGTCACCTGCACAAGTCGAGGGACCCCAGGGTGTCCTGCCTCAACCCGAGAAAGACCTCGAGAGACCTTCTTCAACACGTCTCGAGGCCAGATTCCCCTACTGCCGTGAGCCGGCATATTGCATATTGAGTGCATATTGCATATTGCATATTGAGTGCAGCACTTTCCACAGCATCCTCTTTCAGGATCTGGAATAGCTCCACTGGAATTCTATCACTGCTGGGAGCCAGTGAGGAACTCCGCCCATGACAAAGGTCATGAGGAAGGAGGCTCGGCATACGCAAAGGCGGGATCGAGCTTCAGGAGTCCCCCTGGAAATTCTCGAGCATATACCCCCAAAACCAGAGTCTGCCTACTTTCTGCTTGTGCTTTCACCTAAACCTCTGACTTTACGGGGGGCTCTCCCCCACTACCTCTCTCTGAAAAAAGAGTTAGCTTACAGTTCCAGTTAATAATTCCTGGGTGTGACAGTGTTTAACCTACAAACTCCTTTGGAAATCCTCTAGCCTGCCTGAATAGGTTTTTCCGGCCACATGGGATCGTTCAGAGCCTCCCAACTGTGAGAGGCAGGAGATGTTCTAAACTGTCTAAACACAGATTCTTTTGAGTAGTTACAAGATTGATTAGAAATTGTATTGGTGAATGGTTTTTCACTTGTTGGGCCATTGTTTGCTGCTAAGTTTCCATATCCCTTACCTGCTGTGTCCCTGGCAGTGTATTGATTAATATAATTGGTGTAAGTAGTAGCTTTAATGTTTGTAACCTGGGACCCTTGAGTTAATTCTTTTTCTTGTTATAGCCCACCACACCTTTGCTCTGTAGGAATGCAACTTTATCTAATGCTTTTTTGGAGGGTGGCTCCTGACCAACCACCTTTAGAGAAAAATAAGTTTTCTGAAGAAAAGGTCTTAAAATGTTAACAGGCCTCCGGGCCAGAAGATGATGCAAATCACCTAAGCTTTTGCATATGATAAGTTTGCAGGAAGAAAGCCTGGTTTGCTGCAAGACTCGACCCCTTCCCCCATTATCCTCTATGCATAACTTAAGGTATAAAAACTACTTTGAAAAATAAAGTGCGGGCCTTGTTCACCGAAACTTGGTCTCACCATGTCGTTCTTTCTCTTACCTTCTGGCTGAATTATTCAGCCTCTTTTCTCCACTGAATTTCCTCACTGAGCTATCCTCATTCTATTACTCTTTATATCCTTAATTAACATTTAATTAAGCAGTGGTTTCCTGATCTTCGCCTACGCCGTCTCTCCTTCGAATACCCTGGATCAGCCGGGGCTGGTCCCCGGCACCCTACCATGGCTCGAGAGCAATGACGCGCTCGCCCTCGCCACTCGCATGGAGACCCGACTTCCCTGGCGCCCCACGAGAGGCTCACTGACCTCGCCGTCGTACCTCGTGAGAAAGCGCACACTGGGGCCGCCGCTCGAGAACAACCCCAAGACTCCCCCGGCATCGCGAGATGAGGGCCTTCGTCTCCTGCATGGCCTAGAGACCAATCTCGCGACCTCTCTCCAAACGCCTCAGGAGGCTTGACTCGCTTTAGTCCACCCAGTGAGCTCCAAGAGATACCCGTCGCGACTCGAGAGCAGAGCGGGGTTCTTTGCTTCCACTCGAGATGGAGGCCTGTCTCCCCGGGTGTGTCTGGAATGCAACCCCGAGATCCCTATCGCCCCTGGAGAGGAACACTGGCTTCTGGACACAAGCCTAGATGAGGTCTATTGGCCCTGCAGTCACTCGAGAGAAATCCCCAGCTTTCCTTCGCAACTCGAATGGAAGATTGGACTTCCCTGGGCCTACACAAGAGGCATCCTGAATTCCCCGTCGTAATTCGAGAATCCTGCTACACCTCGAGAAAAACCACGTGGTTCCCCCGTCATCGCAAGATGTAGCCCTGTGCCGCTACAGCGTCTCAGGAGAAGTCCCACTTTAGGAATTGGAGTTCGAAACGGTACTTGTCACCCTTGATGCGACCCACAAAGTGCCCCGACATCCCGGTCTCCCTCGAGAGGAACACCGAAGTTTTCCGGCAACACTTCCTCGGAGCCTCTTCTACCCTCCTGATCTGGACAGGAGGGTCGACTCCCCTGCTTTGTCTGGAAGGGGTTCCCGACCTTCCGGTCGCACCTCAGGATGAGGCCGGTCTCACGACGACATTCCAGACGTGGCCTCGTGGGTGGTTCCACATTCCGAAGGACCCCGATTTCCCGGTCCCCTCTTGATAAGAACCCGATGCCCGGACACCTCTTCGAACTCCACCCTGTGAATGAAGTCAACACGAAGGGGCAGTGACTCGCCCGTGCATCGTCGGGAAAAGACCCCCAGGTTCCAAATACCGCTCGACAAGTGGCCTGTCTCCCCGGGAACACCTCGAGAGGCAAGCGGAGTTCCATGCCTCAACCCAAGACGAGGCCTGACTCTCCTGTCCCAAGTCTGCAGGGACCTTGCGATCGGAGTCTGAAGTCAGAGGAACCCTGAGGTTCCTGCCTCAACTGGAGATGAGGCCCTCTTCCAATGCACCAAACCCAGTGGAGTGCCGAGAGGCCCCTCCCACCTCCAGTTTCCCTGACTTCTCAGAGCCACCATGAGAAGCCCCCTGAGGTCACCTGCACAAGTCGAGGGACCCCAGGGTGTCCTGCCTCAACCCGAGAAAGACCTCGAGAGACCTTCTTCAACACGTCTCGAGGCCAGATTCCCCTACTATGACTTGAGAGTAAAGACGCGCTCCCCCTCGCCATTCGCATGGAGACCCGACTTCCTTGCCGCCCCACGAGAGGCTCACTGACCTCGCCGTCGTACCTCGCGAGAAACCGCACACTGGGGCCGCCGCTCGAGAACAACCCCGAGCCTCCCCCGTCATCGCGACTTGAGGGCCTTCGTCTCCTGTATGGCCTAGAGACCAGTCTCTCGACCTCTCTCCAAACGCCTCAGGAGGCTTGACTCCCTTTAGTCCACCCAGTGAGCTCCAAGAGATACCCGTCGCGACTCGAGAGCAGAGCGGGGTTCTTTGCTTCCACTCGAGATGGATGCCTGTCTCCCCGGGTGCGTCTGGAATGCAACCCCGAGATCCCTTTCGCCCCTGGAGAGGAACATTGGCTTCTGGACACAAGCCTAGATGAGGTCTATTGGCCCTGCAGTCACTCGAGAGCAATCCCCAGCTTTCCTTCGCAACTCGAATGGAAGATTGGACTTCCCTGGGCCAACACAAGAGGCATCCTGAATTCCCCGTCGTAACTCGAGAATCCCGCTGCAACTCGAGAAAATCCACGTGGTTCCCCCGTCATCGCAAGATGAAGCCCTTTCCCGCTACAGTGTCTCAGGAGAAGTCCCACGTTAGGTATTGGAGGTCGAAACGGTACTTGGCACCCTTGATGCGACCCACAAAGTGCCCCGACATCCCGGTCTCCCTCAAGAGGAACACCGAGGTTTTCCCGCACCACTTCCTCTGAGCCCCTTCTACCCTCCTGATCTGGACAGGAGGGTCGACTCCCCTGCTTTGTCTGGAAGGGGTTCCCGACCTTCCGGTCGCACCTCAGGATGAGGCCGGTCTCACGACGACATTCCAGACGTGGCCTCGTGGGTGGTTCCACATTCCGAAGGACCCCGATTTCCCGGTCCCCTCTTGATAAGAACCCGATGCCCGGACACCTCTTCGAACTCCACCCTGTGAATGAAGTCAACACGAAGGGGCAGTGACTCGCCCGTGCATCGTCGGGAAAAGACCCCCAGGTTCCAAATACCGCTCGACAAGTGGCCTGTCTCCCCGGGAACACCTCGAGAGGCAAGCGGAGTTCCATGCCTCAACCCAAGACGAGGCCTGACTCTCCTGTCCCAAGTCTGCAGGGACCTTGCGATCGGAGTCTGAAGTCAGAGGAACCCTGAGGTTCCTGCCTCAACTGGAGATGAGGCCCTCTTCCAATGCACCAAACCCAGTGGAGTGCCGAGAGGCCCCTCCCACCTCCAGTTTCCCTGACTTCTCAGAGCCACCATGAGAAGCCCCCTGAGGTCACCTGCACAAGTCGAGGGACCCCAGGGTGTCCTGCCTCAACCCGAGAAAGACCTCGAGAGACCTTCTTCAACACGTCTCGAGGCCAGATTCCCCTACTGCCGTGAGCCGGCATATTGCATATTGAGTGCATATTGCATATTGCATATTGAGTGCAGCACTTTCCACAGCATCATCTTTCAGGATCTGGAATAGCTCCACTGGAATTCTATCACTGCTGGGAGCCAGTGAGGAACTCCGCCCATGACAAAGGTCATGAGGAAGGAGGCTCGGCATACGCAAAGGCGGGATCGAGCTTCAGGAGTCCCCCTGGAAATTCTCGAGCATATACCCCCAAAACCAGAGTCTGCCTACTTTCTGCTTGTGCTTTCACCTAAACCTCTGACTTTACGGGGGGCTCTCCCCCACTACCTCTCTCTGAAAAAAGAGTTAGCTTACAGTTCCAGTTAATAATTCCTGGGTGTGACAGTGTTTAACCTACAAACTCCTTTGGAAATCCTCTAGCCTGCCTGAATAGGTTTTTCCGGCCACATGGGATCGTTCAGAGCCTCCCAACTGTGAGAGGCAGGAGATGTTCTAAACTGTCTAAACACAGATTCTTTTGAGTAGTTACAAGATTGATTAGAAATTGTATTGGTGAATGGTTTTTCACTTGTTGGGCCATTGTTTGCTGCTAAGTTTCCATATCCCTTACCTGCTGTGTCCCTGGCAGTGTATTGATTAATATAATTGGTGTAAGTAGTAGCTTTAATGTTTGTAACCTGGGACCCTTGAGTTAATTCTTTTTCTTGTTATAGCCCACCACACCTTTGCTCTGTAGGAATGCAACTTTATCTAATGCTTTTTTGGAGGGTGGCTCCTGACCAACCACCTTTAGAGAAAAATAAGTTTTCTGAAGAAAAGGTCTTAAAATGTTAACAGGCCTCCGGGCCAGAAGATGATGCAAATCACCTAAGCTTTTGCATATGATAAGTTTGCAGGAAGAAAGCCTGGTTTGCTGCAAGACTCGACCCCTTCCCCCATTATCCTCTATGCATAACTTAAGGTATAAAAACTACTTTGAAAAATAAAGTGCGGGCCTTGTTCACCGAAACTTGGTCTCACCATGTCGTTCTTTCTCTTACCTTCTGGCTGAATTATTCAGCCTCTTTTCTCCACTGAATTTCCTCACTGAGCTATCCTCATTCTATTACTCTTTATATCCTTAATTAACATTTAATTAAGCAGTGGTTTCCTGATCTTCGCCTACGCCGTCTCTCCTTCGAATACCCTGGATCAGCCGGGGCTGGTCCCCGGCACCCTACCATGGCTCGAGAGCAATGACGCGCTCGCCCTCGCCACTCGCATGGAGACCCGACTTCCCTGGCGCCCCACGAGAGGCTCACTGACCTCGCCGTCGTACCTCGTGAGAAAGCGCACACTGGGGCCGCCGCTCGAGAACAACCCCAAGACTCCCCCGGCATCGCGAGATGAGGGCCTTCGTCTCCTGCATGGCCTAGAGACCAATCTCGCGACCTCTCTCCAAACGCCTCAGGAGGCTTGACTCGCTTTAGTCCACCCAGTGAGCTCCAAGAGATACCCGTCGCGACTCGAGAGCAGAGCGGGGTTCTTTGCTTCCACTCGAGATGGAGGCCTGTCTCCCCGGGTGTGTCTGGAATGCAACCCCGAGATCCCTGTCGCCCCTGGAGAGGAACACTGGCTTCTGGACACAAGCCTAGATGAGGTCTATTGGCCCTGCAGTCACTCGAGAGAAATCCCCAGCTTTCCTTCGCAACTCGAATGGAAGATTGGACTTCCCTGGGCCTACACAAGAGGCATCCTGAATTCCCCGTCGTAATTCGAGAATCCTGCTACACCTCGAGAAAAACCACGTGGTTCCCCCGTCATCGCAAGATGTAGCCCTGTGCCGCTACAGCGTCTCAGGAGAAGTCCCACTTTAGGAATTGGAGTTCGAAACGGTACTTGTCACCCTTGATGCGACCCACAAAGTGCCCCGACATCCCGGTCTCCCTCGAGAGGAACACCGAAGTTTTCCGGCAACACTTCCTCGGAGCCTCTTCTACCCTCCTGATCTGGACAGGAGGGTCGACTCCCCTGCTTTGTCTGGAAGGGGTTCCCGACCTTCCGGTCGCACCTCAGGATGAGGCCGGTCTCACGACGACATTCCAGACGTGGCCTCGTGGGTGGTTCCACATTCCGAAGGACCCCGATTTCCCGGTCCCCTCTTGATAAGAACCCGATGCCCGGACACCTCTTCGAACTCCACCCTGTGAATGAAGTCAACACGAAGGGGCAGTGACTCGCCCGTGCATCGTCGGGAAAAGACCCCCAGGTTCCAAATACCGCTCGACAAGTGGCCTGTCTCCCCGGGAACACCTCGAGAGGCAAGCGGAGTTCCATGCCTCAACCCAAGACGAGGCCTGACTCTCCTGTCCCAAGTCTGCAGGGACCTTGCGATCGGAGTCTGAAGTCAGAGGAACCCTGAGGTTCCTGCCTCAACTGGAGATGAGGCCCTCTTCCAATGCACCAAACCCAGTGGAGTGCCGAGAGGCCCCTCCCACCTCCAGTTTCCCTGACTTCTCAGAGCCACCATGAGAAGCCCCCTGAGGTCACCTGCACAAGTCGAGGGACCCCAGGGTGTCCTGCCTCAACCCGAGAAAGACCTCGAGAGACCTTCTTCAACACGTCTCGAGGCCAGATTCCCCTACTATGACTTGAGAGTAAAGACGCGCTCCCCCTCGCCATTCGCATGGAGACCCGACTTCCTTGCCGCCCCACGAGAGGCTCACTGACCTCGCCGTCGTACCTCGCGAGAAACCGCACACTGGGGCCGCCGCTCGAGAACAACCCCGAGCCTCCCCCGTCATCGCGACTTGAGGGCCTTCGTCTCCTGTATGGCCTAGAGACCAGTCTCTCGACCTCTCTCCAAACGCCTCAGGAGGCTTGACTCCCTTTAGTCCACCCAGTGAGCTCCAAGAGATACCCGTCGCGACTCGAGAGCAGAGCGGGGTTCTTTGCTTCCACTCGAGATGGATGCCTGTCTCCCCGGGTGCGTCTGGAATGCAACCCCGAGATCCCTTTCGCCCCTGGAGAGGAACATTGGCTTCTGGACACAAGCCTAGATGAGGTCTATTGGCCCTGCAGTCACTCGAGAGCAATCCCCAGCTTTCCTTCGCAACTCGAATGGAAGATTGGACTTCCCTGGGCCAACACAAGAGGCATCCTGAATTCCCCGTCGTAACTCGAGAATCCCGCTGCAACTCGAGAAAATCCACGTGGTTCCCCCGTCATCGCAAGATGAAGCCCTTTCCCGCTACAGTGTCTCAGGAGAAGTCCCACGTTAGGTATTGGAGGTCGAAACGGTACTTGGCACCCTTGATGCGACCCACAAAGTGCCCCGACATCCCGGTCTCCCTCAAGAGGAACACCGAGGTTTTCCCGCACCACTTCCTCTGAGCCCCTTCTACCCTCCTGATCTGGACAGGAGGGTCGACTCCCCTGCTTTGTCTGGAAGGGGTTCCCGACCTTCCGGTCGCACCTCAGGATGAGGCCGGTCTCACGACGACATTCCAGACGTGGCCTCGTGGGTGGTTCCACATTCCGAAGGACCCCGATTTCCCGGTCCCCTCTTGATAAGAACCCGATGCCCGGACACCTCTTCGAACTCCACCCTGTGAATGAAGTCAACACGAAGGGGCAGTGACTCGCCCGTGCATCGTCGGGAAAAGACCCCCAGGTTCCAAATACCGCTCGACAAGTGGCCTGTCTCCCCGGGAACACCTCGAGAGGCAAGCGGAGTTCCATGCCTCAACCCAAGACGAGGCCTGACTCTCCTGTCCCAAGTCTGCAGGGACCTTGCGATCGGAGTCTGAAGTCAGAGGAACCCTGAGGTTCCTGCCTCAACTGGAGATGAGGCCCTCTTCCAATGCACCAAACCCAGTGGAGTGCCGAGAGGCCCCTCCCACCTCCAGTTTCCCTGACTTCTCAGAGCCACCATGAGAAGCCCCCTGAGGTCACCTGCACAAGTCGAGGGACCCCAGGGTGTCCTGCCTCAACCCGAGAAAGACCTCGAGAGACCTTCTTCAACACGTCTCGAGGCCAGATTCCCCTACTGCCGTGAGCCGGCATATTGCATATTGAGTGCATATTGCATATTGCATATTGAGTGCAGCACTTTCCACAGCATCCTCTTTCAGGATCTGGAATAGCTCCACTGGAATTCTATCACTGCTGGGAGCCAGTGAGGAACTCCGCCCATGACAAAGGTCATGAGGAAGGAGGCTCGGCATACGCAAAGGCGGGATCGAGCTTCAGGAGTCCCCCTGGAAATTCTCGAGCATATACCCCCAAAACCAGAGTCTGCCTACTTTCTGCTTGTGCTTTCACCTAAACCTCTGACTTTACGGGGGGCTCTCCCCCACTACCTCTCTCTGAAAAAAGAGTTAGCTTACAGTTCCAGTTAATAATTCCTGGGTGTGACAGTGTTTAACCTACAAACTCCTTTGGAAATCCTCTAGCCTGCCTGAATAGGTTTTTCCGGCCACATGGGATCGTTCAGAGCCTCCCAACTGTGAGAGGCAGGAGATGTTCTAAACTGTCTAAACACAGATTCTTTTGAGTAGTTACAAGATTGATTAGAAATTGTATTGGTGAATGGTTTTTCACTTGTTGGGCCATTGTTTGCTGCTAAGTTTCCATATCCCTTACCTGCTGTGTCCCTGGCAGTGTATTGATTAATATAATTGGTGTAAGTAGTAGCTTTAATGTTTGTAACCTGGGACCCTTGAGTTAATTCTTTTTCTTGTTATAGCCCACCACACCTTTGCTCTGTAGGAATGCAACTTTATCTAATGCTTTTTTGGAGGGTGGCTCCTGACCAACCACCTTTAGAGAAAAATAAGTTTTCTGAAGAAAAGGTCTTAAAATGTTAACAGGCCTCCGGGCCAGAAGATGATGCAAATCACCTAAGCTTTTGCATATGATAAGTTTGCAGGAAGAAAGCCTGGTTTGCTGCAAGACTCGACCCCTTCCCCCATTATCCTCTATGCATAACTTAAGGTATAAAAACTACTTTGAAAAATAAAGTGCGGGCCTTGTTCACCGAAACTTGGTCTCACCATGTCGTTCTTTCTCTTACCTTCTGGCTGAATTATTCAGCCTCTTTTCTCCACTGAATTTCCTCACTGAGCTATCCTCATTCTATTACTCTTTATATCCTTAATTAACATTTAATTAAGCAGTGGTTTCCTGATCTTCGCCTACGCCGTCTCTCCTTCGAATACCCTGGATCAGCCGGGGCTGGTCCCCGGCACCCTACCATGGCTCGAGAGCAATGACGGCGCTCGCCCTCGCCACTCGCATGGAGACCCGACTTCCCTGGCGCCCCACGAGAGGCTCACTGACCTCGCCGTCGTACCTCGTGAGAAAGCGCACACTGGGGCCGCCGCTCGAGAACAACCCCAAGACTCCCCCGGCATCGCGAGATGAGGGCCTTCGTCTCCTGCATGGCCTAGAGACCAATCTCGCGACCTCTCTCCAAACGCCTCAGGAGGCTTGACTCGCTTTAGTCCACCCAGTGAGCTCCAAGAGATACCCGTCGCGACTCGAGAGCAGAGCGGGGTTCTTTGCTTCCACTCGAGATGGAGGCCTGTCTCCCCGGGTGTGTCTGGAATGCAACCCCGAGATCCCTGTCGCCCCTGGAGAGGAACACTGGCTTCTGGACACAAGCCTAGATGAGGTCTATTGGCCCTGCAGTCACTCGAGAGAAATCCCCAGCTTTCCTTCGCAACTCGAATGGAAGATTGGACTTCCCTGGGCCTACACAAGAGGCATCCTGAATTCCCCGTCGTAATTCGAGAATCCTGCTACACCTCGAGAAAAACCACGTGGTTCCCCCGTCATCGCAAGATGTAGCCCTGTGCCGCTACAGCGTCTCAGGAGAAGTCCCACTTTAGGAATTGGAGGTCGAAACGGTACTTGTCACCCTTGATGCGACCCACAAAGTGCCCCGACATCCCGGTCTCCCTCGAGAGGAACACCGAAGTTTTCCGGCAACACTTCCTCGGAGCCTCTTCTACCCTCCTGATCTGGACAGGAGGGTCGACTCCCCTGCTTTGTCTGGAAGGGGTTCCCGACCTTCCGGTCGCACCTCAGGATGAGGCCGGTCTCACGACGACATTCCAGACGTGGCCTCGTGGGTGGTTCCACATTCCGAAGGACCCCGATTTCCCGGTCCCCTCTTGATAAGAACCCGATGCCCGGACACCTCTTCGAACTCCACCCTGTGAATGAAGTCAACACGAAGGGGCAGTGACTCGCCCGTGCATCGTCGGGAAAAGACCCCCAGGTTCCAAATACCGCTCGACAAGTGGCCTGTCTCCCCGGGAACACCTCGAGAGGCAAGCGGAGTTCCATGCCTCAACCCAAGACGAGGCCTGACTCTCCTGTCCCAAGTCTGCAGGGACCTTGCGATCGGAGTCTGAAGTCAGAGGAACCCTGAGGTTCCTGCCTCAACTGGAGATGAGGCCCTCTTCCAATGCACCAAACCCAGTGGAGTGCCGAGAGGCCCCTCCCACCTCCAGTTTCCCTGACTTCTCAGAGCCACCATGAGAAGCCCCCTGAGGTCACCTGCACAAGTCGAGGGACCCCAGGGTGTCCTGCCTCAACCCGAGAAAGACCTCGAGAGACCTTCTTCAACACGTCTCGAGGCCAGATTCCCCTACTATGACTTGAGAGTAAAGACGCGCTCCCCCTCGCCATTCGCATGGAGACCCGACTTCCTTGCCGCCCCACGAGAGGCTCACTGACCTCGCCGTCGTACCTCGCGAGAAACCGCACACTGGGGCCGCCGCTCGAGAACAACCCCGAGCCTCCCCCGTCATCGCGACTTGAGGGCCTTCGTCTCCTGTATGGCCTAGAGACCAGTCTCTCGACCTCTCTCCAAACGCCTCAGGAGGCTTGACTCCCTTTAGTCCACCCAGTGAGCTCCAAGAGATACCCGTCGCGACTCGAGAGCAGAGCGGGGTTCTTTGCTTCCACTCGAGATGGATGCCTGTCTCCCCGGGTGCGTCTGGAATGCAACCCCGAGATCCCTTTCGCCCCTGGAGAGGAACATTGGCTTCTGGACACAAGCCTAGATGAGGTCTATTGGCCCTGCAGTCACTCGAGAGCAATCCCCAGCTTTCCTTCGCAACTCGAATGGAAGATTGGACTTCCCTGGGCCAACACAAGAGGCATCCTGAATTCCCCGTCGTAACTCGAGAATCCCGCTGCAACTCGAGAAAATCCACGTGGTTCCCCCGTCATCGCAAGATGAAGCCCTTTCCCGCTACAGTGTCTCAGGAGAAGTCCCACGTTAGGTATTGGAGGTCGAAACGGTACTTGGCACCCTTGATGCGACCCACAAAGTGCCCCGACATCCCGGTCTCCCTCAAGAGGAACACCGAGGTTTTCCCGCACCACTTCCTCTGAGCCCCTTCTACCCTCCTGATCTGGACAGGAGGGTCGACTCCCCTGCTTTGTCTGGAAGGGGTTCCCGACCTTCCGGTCGCACCTCAGGATGAGGCCGGTCTCACGACGACATTCCAGACGTGGCCTCGTGGGTGGTTCCACATTCCGAAGGACCCCGATTTCCCGGTCCCCTCTTGATAAGAACCCGATGCCCGGACACCTCTTCGAACTCCACCCTGTGAATGAAGTCAACACGAAGGGGCAGTGACTCGCCCGTGCATCGTCGGGAAAAGACCCCCAGGTTCCAAATACCGCTCGACAAGTGGCCTGTCTCCCCGGGAACACCTCGAGAGGCAAGCGGAGTTCCATGCCTCAACCCAAGACGAGGCCTGACTCTCCTGTCCCAAGTCTGC
Source organism: Bos indicus (assembly GCF_029378745.1). Taxonomy (NCBI): domain Eukaryota; kingdom Metazoa; phylum Chordata; class Mammalia; order Artiodactyla; family Bovidae; genus Bos; species Bos indicus. Next base: position 326,422 of record NW_027223724.1, read on the forward strand.
AGGGACCTTGCGATCGGAGTCTGAAGTCAGAGGAACCCTGAGGTTCCTGCCTCAACTGGAGATGAGGCCCTCTTCCAATGCACCAAACCCAGTGGAGTGCCGAGAGGCCCCTCCCACCTCCAGTTTCCCTGACTTCTCAGAGCCACCATGAGAAGCCCCCTGAGGTCACCTGCACAAGTCGAGGGACCCCAGGGTGTCCTGCCTCAACCCGAGAAAGACCTCGAGAGACCTTCTTCAACACGTCTCGAGGCCAGATTCCCCTACTGCCGTGAGCCGGCATATTGCATATTGAGTGCATATTGCATATTGCATATTGAGTGCAGCACTTTCCACAGCATCCTCTTTCAGGATCTGGAATAGCTCCACTGGAATTCTATCACTGCTGGGAGCCAGTGAGGAACTCCGCCCATGACAAAGGTCATGAGGAAGGAGGCTCGGCATACGCAAAGGCGGGATCGAGCTTCAGGAGTCCCCCTGGAAATTCTCGAGCATATACCCCCAAAACCAGAGTCTGCCTACTTTCTGCTTGTGCTTTCACCTAAACCTCTGACTTTACGGGGGGCTCTCCCCCACTACCTCTCTCTGAAAAAAGAGTTAGCTTACAGTTCCAGTTAATAATTCCTGGGTGTGACAGTGTTTAACCTACAAACTCCTTTGGAAATCCTCTAGCCTGCCTGAATAGGTTTTTCCGGCCACATGGGATCGTTCAGAGCCTCCCAACTGTGAGAGGCAGGAGATGTTCTAAACTGTCTAAACACAGATTCTTTTGAGTAGTTACAAGATTGATTAGAAATTGTATTGGTGAATGGTTTTTCACTTGTTGGGCCATTGTTTGCTGCTAAGTTTCCATATCCCTTACCTGCTGTGTCCCTGGCAGTGTATTGATTAATATAATTGGTGTAAGTAGTAGCTTTAATGTTTGTAACCTGGGACCCTTGAGTTAATTCTTTTTCTTGTTATAGCCCACCACACCTTTGCTCTGTAGGAATGCAACTTTATCTAATGCTTTTTTGGAGGGTGGCTCCTGACCAACCACCTTTAGAGAAAAATAAGTTTTCTGAAGAAAAGGTCTTAAAATGTTAACAGGCCTCCGGGCCAGAAGATGATGCAAATCACCTAAGCTTTTGCATATGATAAGTTTGCAGGAAGAAAGCCTGGTTTGCTGCAAGACTCGACCCCTTCCCCCATTATCCTCTATGCATAACTTAAGGTATAAAAACTACTTTGAAAAATAAAGTGCGGGCCTTGTTCACCGAAACTTGGTCTCACCATGTCGTTCTTTCTCTTACCTTCTGGCTGAATTATTCAGCCTCTTTTCTCCACTGAATTTCCTCACTGAGCTATCCTCATTCTATTACTCTTTATATCCTTAATTAACATTTAATTAAGCAGTGGTTTCCTGATCTTCGCCTACGCCGTCTCTCCTTCGAATACCCTGGATCAGCCGGGGCTGGTCCCCGGCACCCTACCATGGCTCGAGAGCAATGAGGCGCTCGCCCTCGCCACTCGCATGGAGACCCGACTTCCCTGGCGCCCCACGAGAGGCTCACTGACCTCGCCGTCGTACCTCGTGAGAAAGCGCACACTGGGGCCGCCGCTCGAGAACAACCCCAAGACTCCCCCGGCATCGCGAGATGAGGGCCTTCGTCTCCTGCATGGCCTAGAGACCAATCTCGCGACCTCTCTCCAAACGCCTCAGGAGGCTTGACTCGCTTTAGTCCACCCAGTGAGCTCCAAGAGATACCCGTCGCGACTCGAGAGCAGAGCGGGGTTCTTTGCTTCCACTCGAGATGGAGGCCTGTCTCCCCGGGTGTGTCTGGAATGCAACCCCGAGATCCCTGTCGCCCCTGGAGAGGAACACTGGCTTCTGGACACAAGCCTAGATGAGGTCTATTGGCCCTGCAGTCACTCGAGAGAAATCCCCAGCTTTCCTTCGCAACTCGAATGGAAGATTGGACTTCCCTGGGCCTACACAAGAGGCATCCTGAATTCCCCGTCGTAATTCGAGAATCCTGCTACACCTCGAGAAAAACCACGTGGTTCCCCCGTCATCGCAAGATGTAGCCCTGTGCCGCTACAGCGTCTCAGGAGAAGTCCCACTTTAGGAATTGGAGGTCGAAACGGTACTTGTCACCCTTGATGCGACCCACAAAGTGCCCCGACATCCCGGTCTCCCTCGAGAGGAACACCGAAGTTTTCCGGCAACACTTCCTCGGAGCCTCTTCTACCCTCCTGATCTGGACAGGAGGGTCGACTCCCCTGCTTTGTCTGGAAGGGGTTCCCGACCTTCCGGTCGCACCTCAGGATGAGGCCGGTCTCACGACGACATTCCAGACGTGGCCTCGTGGGTGGTTCCACATTCCGAAGGACCCCGATTTCCCGGTCCCCTCTTGATAAGAACCCGATGCCCGGACACCTCTTCGAACTCCACCCTGTGAATGAAGTCAACACGAAGGGGCAGTGACTCGCCCGTGCATCGTCGGGAAAAGACCCCCAGGTTCCAAATACCGCTCGACAAGTGGCCTGTCTCCCCGGGAACACCTCGAGAGGCAAGCGGAGTTCCATGCCTCAACCCAAGACGAGGCCTGACTCTCCTGTCCCAAGTCTGCAGGGACCTTGCGATCGGAGTCTGAAGTCAGAGGAACCCTGAGGTTCCTGCCTCAACTGGAGATGAGGCCCTCTTCCAATGCACCAAACCCAGTGGAGTGCCGAGAGGCCCCTCCCACCTCCAGTTTCCCTGACTTCTCAGAGCCACCATGAGAAGCCCCCTGAGGTCACCTGCACAAGTCGAGGGACCCCAGGGTGTCCTGCCTCAACCCGAGAAAGACCTCGAGAGACCTTCTTCAACACGTCTCGAGGCCAGATTCCCCTACTATGACTTGAGAGTAAAGACGCGCTCCCCCTCGCCATTCGCATGGAGACCCGACTTCCTTGCCGCCCCACGAGAGGCTCACTGACCTCGCCGTCGTACCTCGCGAGAAACCGCACACTGGGGCCGCCGCTCGAGAACAACCCCGAGCCTCCCCCGTCATCGCGACTTGAGGGCCTTCGTCTCCTGTATGGCCTAGAGACCAGTCTCTCGACCTCTCTCCAAACGCCTCAGGAGGCTTGACTCCCTTTAGTCCACCCAGTGAGCTCCAAGAGATACCCGTCGCGACTCGAGAGCAGAGCGGGGTTCTTTGCTTCCACTCGAGATGGATGCCTGTCTCCCCGGGTGCGTCTGGAATGCAACCCCGAGATCCCTTTCGCCCCTGGAGAGGAACATTGGCTTCTGGACACAAGCCTAGATGAGGTCTATTGGCCCTGCAGTCACTCGAGAGCAATCCCCAGCTTTCCTTCGCAACTCGAATGGAAGATTGGACTTCCCTGGGCCAACACAAGAGGCATCCTGAATTCCCCGTCGTAACTCGAGAATCCCGCTGCAACTCGAGAAAATCCACGTGGTTCCCCCGTCATCGCAAGATGAAGCCCTTTCCCGCTACAGTGTCTCAGGAGAAGTCCCACGTTAGGTATTGGAGGTCGAAACGGTACTTGGCACCCTTGATGCGACCCACAAAGTGCCCCGACATCCCGGTCTCCCTCAAGAGGAACACCGAGGTTTTCCCGCACCACTTCCTCTGAGCCCCTTCTACCCTCCTGATCTGGACAGGAGGGTCGACTCCCCTGCTTTGTCTGGAAGGGGTTCCCGACCTTCCGGTCGCACCTCAGGATGAGGCCGGTCTCACGACGACATTCCAGACGTGGCCTCGTGGGTGGTTCCACATTCCGAAGGACCCCGATTTCCCGGTCCCCTCTTGATAAGAACCCGATGCCCGGACACCTCTTCGAACTCCACCCTGTGAATGAAGTCAACACGAAGGGGCAGTGACTCGCCCGTGCATCGTCGGGAAAAGACCCCCAGGTTCCAAATACCGCTCGACAAGTGGCCTGTCTCCCCGGGAACACCTCGAGAGGCAAGCGGAGTTCCATGCCTCAACCCAAGACGAGGCCTGACTCTCCTGTCCCAAGTCTGCAGGGACCTTGCGATCGGAGTCTGAAGTCAGAGGAACCCTGAGGTTCCTGCCTCAACTGGAGATGAGGCCCTCTTCCAATGCACCAAACCCAGTGGAGTGCCGAGAGGCCCCTCCCACCTCCAGTTTCCCTGACTTCTCAGAGCCACCATGAGAAGCCCCCTGAGGTCACCTGCACAAGTCGAGGGACCCCAGGGTGTCCTGCCTCAACCCGAGAAAGACCTCGAGAGACCTTCTTCAACACGTCTCGAGGCCAGATTCCCCTACTGCCGTGAGCCGGCATATTGCATATTGAGTGCATATTGCATATTGCATATTGAGTGCAGCACTTTCCACAGCATCCTCTTTCAGGATCTGGAATAGCTCCACTGGAATTCTATCACTGCTGGGAGCCAGTGAGGAACTCCGCCCATGACAAAGGTCATGAGGAAGGAGGCTCGGCATACGCAAAGGCGGGATCGAGCTTCAGGAGTCCCCCTGGAAATTCTCGAGCATATACCCCCAAAACCAGAGTCTGCCTACTTTCTGCTTGTGCTTTCACCTAAACCTCTGACTTTACGGGGGGCTCTCCCCCACTACCTCTCTCTGAAAAAAGAGTTAGCTTACAGTTCCAGTTAATAATTCCTGGGTGTGACAGTGTTTAACCTACAAACTCCTTTGGAAATCCTCTAGCCTGCCTGAATAGGTTTTTCCGGCCACATGGGATCGTTCAGAGCCTCCCAACTGTGAGAGGCAGGAGATGTTCTAAACTGTCTAAACACAGATTCTTTTGAGTAGTTACAAGATTGATTAGAAATTGTATTGGTGAATGGTTTTTCACTTGTTGGGCCATTGTTTGCTGCTAAGTTTCCATATCCCTTACCTGCTGTGTCCCTGGCAGTGTATTGATTAATATAATTGGTGTAAGTAGTAGCTTTAATGTTTGTAACCTGGGACCCTTGAGTTAATTCTTTTTCTTGTTATAGCCCACCACACCTTTGCTCTGTAGGAATGCAACTTTATCTAATGCTTTTTTGGAGGGTGGCTCCTGACCAACCACCTTTAGAGAAAAATAAGTTTTCTGAAGAAAAGGTCTTAAAATGTTAACAGGCCTCCGGGCCAGAAGATGATGCAAATCACCTAAGCTTTTGCATATGATAAGTTTGCAGGAAGAAAGCCTGGTTTGCTGCAAGACTCGACCCCTTCCCCCATTATCCTCTATGCATAACTTAAGGTATAAAAACTACTTTGAAAAATAAAGTGCGGGCCTTGTTCACCGAAACTTGGTCTCACCATGTCGTTCTTTCTCTTACCTTCTGGCTGAATTATTCAGCCTCTTTTCTCCACTGAATTTCCTCACTGAGCTATCCTCATTCTATTACTCTTTATATCCTTAATTAACATTTAATTAAGCAGTGGTTTCCTGATCTTCGCCTACGCCGTCTCTCCTTCGAATACCCTGGATCAGCCGGGGCTGGTCCCCGGCACCCTACCATGGCTCGAGAGCAATGAGGCGCTCGCCCTCGCCACTCGCATGGAGACCCGACTTCCCTGGCGCCCCACGAGAGGCTCACTGACCTCGCCGTCGTACCTCGTGAGAAAGCGCACACTGGGGCCGCCGCTCGAGAACAACCCCAAGACTCCCCCGGCATCGCGAGATGAGGGCCTTCGTCTCCTGCATGGCCTAGAGACCAATCTCGCGACCTCTCTCCAAACGCCTCAGGAGGCTTGACTCGCTTTAGTCCACCCAGTGAGCTCCAAGAGATACCCGTCGCGACTCGAGAGCAGAGCGGGGTTCTTTGCTTCCACTCGAGATGGAGGCCTGTCTCCCCGGGTGTGTCTGGAATGCAACCCCGAGATCCCTGTCGCCCCTGGAGAGGAACACTGGCTTCTGGACACAAGCCTAGATGAGGTCTATTGGCCCTGCAGTCACTCGAGAGAAATCCCCAGCTTTCCTTCGCAACTCGAATGGAAGATTGGACTTCCCTGGGCCTACACAAGAGGCATCCTGAATTCCCCGTCGTAATTCGAGAATCCTGCTACACCTCGAGAAAAACCACGTGGTTCCCCCGTCATCGCAAGATGTAGCCCTGTGCCGCTACAGCGTCTCAGGAGAAGTCCCACTTTAGGAATTGGAGTTCGAAACGGTACTTGTCACCCTTGATGCGACCCACAAAGTGCCCCGACATCCCGGTCTCCCTCGAGAGGAACACCGAAGTTTTCCGGCAACACTTCCTCGGAGCCTCTTCTACCCTCCTGATCTGGACAGGAGGGTCGACTCCCCTGCTTTGTCTGGAAGGGGTTCCCGACCTTCCGGTCGCACCTCAGGATGAGGCCGGTCTCACGACGACATTCCAGACGTGGCCTCGTGGGTGGTTCCACATTCCGAAGGACCCCGATTTCCCGGTCCCCTCTTGATAAGAACCCGATGCCCGGACACCTCTTCGAACTCCACCCTGTGAATGAAGTCAACACGAAGGGGCAGTGACTCGCCCGTGCATCGTCGGGAAAAGACCCCCAGGTTCCAAATACCGCTCGACAAGTGGCCTGTCTCCCCGGGAACACCTCGAGAGGCAAGCGGAGTTCCATGCCTCAACCCAAGACGAGGCCTGACTCTCCTGTCCCAAGTCTGCAGGGACCTTGCGATCGGAGTCTGAAGTCAGAGGAACCCTGAGGTTCCTGCCTCAACTGGAGATGAGGCCCTCTTCCAATGCACCAAACCCAGTGGAGTGCCGAGAGGCCCCTCCCACCTCCAGTTTCCCTGACTTCTCAGAGCCACCATGAGAAGCCCCCTGAGGTCACCTGCACAAGTCGAGGGACCCCAGGGTGTCCTGCCTCAACCCGAGAAAGACCTCGAGAGACCTTCTTCAACACGTCTCGAGGCCAGATTCCCCTACTATGACTTGAGAGTAAAGACGCGCTCCCCCTCGCCATTCGCATGGAGACCCGACTTCCTTGCCGCCCCACGAGAGGCTCACTGACCTCGCCGTCGTACCTCGCGAGAAACCGCACACTGGGGCCGCCGCTCGAGAACAACCCCGAGCCTCCCCCGTCATCGCGACTTGAGGGCCTTCGTCTCCTGTATGGCCTAGAGACCAGTCTCTCGACCTCTCTCCAAACGCCTCAGGAGGCTTGACTCCCTTTAGTCCACCCAGTGAGCTCCAAGAGATACCCGTCGCGACTCGAGAGCAGAGCGGGGTTCTTTGCTTCCACTCGAGATGGATGCCTGTCTCCCCGGGTGCGTCTGGAATGCAACCCCGAGATCCCTTTCGCCCCTGGAGAGGAACATTGGCTTCTGGACACAAGCCTAGATGAGGTCTATTGGCCCTGCAGTCACTCGAGAGCAATCCCCAGCTTTCCTTCGCAACTCGAATGGAAGATTGGACTTCCCTGGGCCAACACAAGAGGCATCCTGAATTCCCCGTCGTAACTCGAGAATCCCGCTGCAACTCGAGAAAATCCACGTGGTTCCCCCGTCATCGCAAGATGAAGCCCTTTCCCGCTACAGTGTCTCAGGAGAAGTCCCACGTTAGGTATTGGAGGTCGAAACGGTACTTGGCACCCTTGATGCGACCCACAAAGTGCCCCGACATCCCGGTCTCCCTCAAGAGGAACACCGAGGTTTTCCCGCACCACTTCCTCTGAGCCCCTTCTACCCTCCTGATCTGGACAGGAGGGTCGACTCCCCTGCTTTGTCTGGAAGGGGTTCCCGACCTTCCGGTCGCACCTCAGGATGAGGCCGGTCTCACGACGACATTCCAGACGTGGCCTCGTGGGTGGTTCCACATTCCGAAGGACCCCGATTTCCCGGTCCCCTCTTGATAAGAACCCGATGCCCGGACACCTCTTCGAACTCCACCCTGTGAATGAAGTCAACACGAAGGGGCAGTGACTCGCCCGTGCATCGTCGGGAAAAGACCCCCAGGTTCCAAATACCGCTCGACAAGTGGCCTGTCTCCCCGGGAACACCTCGAGAGGCAAGCGGAGTTCCATGCCTCAACCCAAGACGAGGCCTGACTCTCCTGTCCCAAGTCTGCAGGGACCTTGCGATCGGAGTCTGAAGTCAGAGGAACCCTGAGGTTCCTGCCTCAACTGGAGATGAGGCCCTCTTCCAATGCACCAAACCCAGTGGAGTGCCGAGAGGCCCCTCCCACCTCCAGTTTCCCTGACTTCTCAGAGCCACCATGAGAAGCCCCCTGAGGTCACCTGCACAAGTCGAGGGACCCCAGGGTGTCCTGCCTCAACCCGAGAAAGACCTCGAGAGACCTTCTTCAACACGTCTCGAGGCCAGATTCCCCTACTGCCGTGAGCCGGCATATTGCATATTGAGTGCATATTGCATATTGCATATTGAGTGCAGCACTTTCCACAGCATCCTCTTTCAGGATCTGGAATAGCTCCACTGGAATTCTATCACTGCTGGGAGCCAGTGAGGAACTCCGCCCATGACAAAGGTCATGAGGAAGGAGGCTCGGCATACGCAAAGGCGGGATCGAGCTTCAGGAGTCCCCCTGGAAATTCTCGAGCATATACCCCCAAAACCAGAGTCTGCCTACTTTCTGCTTGTGCTTTCACCTAAACCTCTGACTTTACGGGGGGCTCTCCCCCACTACCTCTCTCTGAAAAAAGAGTTAGCTTACAGTTCCAGTTAATAATTCCTGGGTGTGACAGTGTTTAACCTACAAACTCCTTTGGAAATCCTCTAGCCTGCCTGAATAGGTTTTTCCGGCCACATGGGATCGTTCAGAGCCTCCCAACTGTGAGAGGCAGGAGATGTTCTAAACTGTCTAAACACAGATTCTTTTGAGTAGTTACAAGATTGATTAGAAATTGTATTGGTGAATGGTTTTTCACTTGTTGGGCCATTGTTTGCTGCTAAGTTTCCATATCCCTTACCTGCTGTGTCCCTGGCAGTGTATTGATTAATATAATTGGTGTAAGTAGTAGCTTTAATGTTTGTAACCTGGGACCCTTGAGTTAATTCTTTTTCTTGTTATAGCCCACCACACCTTTGCTCTGTAGGAATGCAACTTTATCTAATGCTTTTTTGGAGGGTGGCTCCTGACCAACCACCTTTAGAGAAAAATAAGTTTTCTGAAGAAAAGGTCTTAAAATGTTAACAGGCCTCCGGGCCAGAAGATGATGCAAATCACCTAAGCTTTTGCATATGATAAGTTTGCAGGAAGAAAGCCTGGTTTGCTGCAAGACTCGACCCCTTCCCCCATTATCCTCTATGCATAACTTAAGGTATAAAAACTACTTTGAAAAATAAAGTGCGGGCCTTGTTCACCGAAACTTGGTCTCACCATGTCGTTCTTTCTCTTACCTTCTGGCTGAATTATTCAGCCTCTTTTCTCCACTGAATTTCCTCACTGAGCTATCCTCATTCTATTACTCTTTATATCCTTAATTAACATTTAATTAAGCAGTGGTTTCCTGATCTTCGCCTACGCCGTCTCTCCTTCGAATACCCTGGATCAGCCGGGGCTGGTCCCCGGCACCCTACCATGGCTCGAGAGCAATGAGGCGCTCGCCCTCGCCACTCGCATGGAGACCCGACTTCCCTGGCGCCCCACGAGAGGCTCACTGACCTCGCCGTCGTACCTCGTGAGAAAGCGCACACTGGGGCCGCCGCTCGAGAACAACCCCAAGACTCCCCCGGCATCGCGAGATGAGGGCCTTCGTCTCCTGCATGGCCTAGAGACCAATCTCGCGACCTCTCTCCAAACGCCTCAGGAGGCTTGACTCGCTTTAGTCCACCCAGTGAGCTCCAAGAGATACCCGTCGCGACTCGAGAGCAGAGCGGGGTTCTTTGCTTCCACTCGAGATGGAGGCCTGTCTCCCCGGGTGTGTCTGGAATGCAACCCCGAGATCCCTGTCGCCCCTGGAGAGGAACACTGGCTTCTGGACACAAGCCTAGATGAGGTCTATTGGCCCTGCAGTCACTCGAGAGAAATCCCCAGCTTTCCTTCGCAACTCGAATGGAAGATTGGACTTCCCTGGGCCTACACAAGAGGCATCCTGAATTCCCCGTCGTAATTCGAGAATCCTGCTACACCTCGAGAAAAACCACGTGGTTCCCCCGTCATCGCAAGATGTAGCCCTGTGCCGCTACAGCGTCTCAGGAGAAGTCCCACTTTAGGAATTGGAGTTCGAAACGGTACTTGTCACCCTTGATGCGACCCACAAAGTGCCCCGACATCCCGGTCTCCCTCGAGAGGAACACCGAAGTTTTCCGGCAACACTTCCTCGGAGCCTCTTCTACCCTCCTGATCTGGACAGGAGGGTCGACTCCCCTGCTTTGTCTGGAAGGGGTTCCCGACCTTCCGGTCGCACCTCAGGATGAGGCCGGTCTCACGACGACATTCCAGACGTGGCCTCGTGGGTGGTTCCACATTCCGAAGGACCCCGATTTCCCGGTCCCCTCTTGATAAGAACCCGATGCCCGGACACCTCTTCGAACTCCACCCTGTGAATGAAGTCAACACGAAGGGGCAGTGACTCGCCCGTGCATCGTCGGGAAAAGACCCCCAGGTTCCAAATACCGCTCGACAAGTGGCCTGTCTCCCCGGGAACACCTCGAGAGGCAAGCGGAGTTCCATGCCTCAACCCAAGACGAGGCCTGACTCTCCTGTCCCAAGTCTGCAGGGACCTTGCGATCGGAGTCTGAAGTCAGAGGAACCCTGAGGTTCCTGCCTCAACTGGAGATGAGGCCCTCTTCCAATGCACCAAACCCAGTGGAGTGCCGAGAGGCCCCTCCCACCTCCAGTTTCCCTGACTTCTCAGAGCCACCATGAGAAGCCCCCTGAGGTCACCTGCACAAGTCGAGGGACCCCAGGGTGTCCTGCCTCAACCCGAGAAAGACCTCGAGAGACCTTCTTCAACACGTCTCGAGGCCAGATTCCCCTACTATGACTTGAGAGTAAAGACGCGCTCCCCCTCGCCATTCGCATGGAGACCCGACTTCCTTGCCGCCCCACGAGAGGCTCACTGACCTCGCCGTCGTACCTCGCGAGAAACCGCACACTGGGGCCGCCGCTCGAGAACAACCCCGAGCCTCCCCCGTCATCGCGACTTGAGGGCCTTCGTCTCCTGTATGGCCTAGAGACCAGTCTCTCGACCTCTCTCCAAACGCCTCAGGAGGCTTGACTCCCTTTAGTCCACCCAGTGAGCTCCAAGAGATACCCGTCGCGACTCGAGAGCAGAGCGGGGTTCTTTGCTTCCACTCGAGATGGATGCCTGTCTCCCCGGGTGCGTCTGGAATGCAACCCCGAGATCCCTTTCGCCCCTGGAGAGGAACATTGGCTTCTGGACACAAGCCTAGATGAGGTCTATTGGCCCTGCAGTCACTCGAGAGCAATCCCCAGCTTTCCTTCGCAACTCGAATGGAAGATTGGACTTCCCTGGGCCAACACAAGAGGCATCCTGAATTCCCCGTCGTAACTCGAGAATCCCGCTGCAACTCGAGAAAATCCACGTGGTTCCCCCGTCATCGCAAGATGAAGCCCTTTCCCGCTACAGTGTCTCAGGAGAAGTCCCACGTTAGGTATTGGAGGTCGAAACGGTACTTGGCACCCTTGATGCGACCCACAAAGTGCCCCGACATCCCGGTCTCCCTCAAGAGGAACACCGAGGTTTTCCCGCACCACTTCCTCTGAGCCCCTTCTACCCTCCTGATCTGGACAGGAGGGTCGACTCCCCTGCTTTGTCTGGAAGGGGTTCCCGACCTTCCGGTCGCACCTCAGGATGAGGCCGGTCTCACGACGACATTCCAGACGTGGCCTCGTGGGTGGTTCCACATTCCGAAGGACCCCGATTTCCCGGTCCCCTCTTGATAAGAACCCGATGCCCGGACACCTCTTCGAACTCCACCCTGTGAATGAAGTCAACACGAAGGGGCAGTGACTCGCCCGTGCATCGTCGGGAAAAGACCCCCAGGTTCCAAATACCGCTCGACAAGTGGCCTGTCTCCCCGGGAACACCTCGAGAGGCAAGCGGAGTTCCATGCCTCAACCCAAGACGAGGCCTGACTCTCCTGTCCCAAGTCTGCAGGGACCTTGCGATCGGAGTCTGAAGTCAGAGGAACCCTGAGGTTCCTGCCTCAACTGGAGATGAGGCCCTCTTCCAATGCACCAAACCCAGTGGAGTGCCGAGAGGCCCCTCCCACCTCCAGTTTCCCTGACTTCTCAGAGCCACCATGAGAAGCCCCCTGAGGTCACCTGCACAAGTCGAGGGACCCCAGGGTGTCCTGCCTCAACCCGAGAAAGACCTCGAGAGACCTTCTTCAACACGTCTCGAGGCCAGATTCCCCTACTGCCGTGAGCCGGCATATTGCATATTGAGTGCATATTGCATATTGCATATTGAGTGCAGCACTTTCCACAGCATCCTCTTTCAGGATCTGGAATAGCTCCACTGGAATTCTATCACTGCTGGGAGCCAGTGAGGAACTCCGCCCATGACAAAGGTCATGAGGAAGGAGGCTCGGCATACGCAAAGGCGGGATCGAGCTTCAGGAGTCCCCCTGGAAATTCTCGAGCATATACCCCCAAAACCAGAGTCTGCCTACTTTCTGCTTGTGCTTTCACCTAAACCTCTGACTTTACGGGGGGCTCTCCCCCACTACCTCTCTCTGAAAAAAGAGTTAGCTTACAGTTCCAGTTAATAATTCCTGGGTGTGACAGTGTTTAACCTACAAACTCCTTTGGAAATCCTCTAGCCTGCCTGAATAGGTTTTTCCGGCCACATGGGATCGTTCAGAGCCTCCCAACTGTGAGAGGCAGGAGATGTTCTAAACTGTCTAAACACAGATTCTTTTGAGTAGTTACAAGATTGATTAGAAATTGTATTGGTGAATGGTTTTTCACTTGTTGGGCCATTGTTTGCTGCTAAGTTTCCATATCCCTTACCTGCTGTGTCCCTGGCAGTGTATTGATTAATATAATTGGTGTAAGTAGTAGCTTTAATGTTTGTAACCTGGGACCCTTGAGTTAATTCTTTTTCTTGTTATAGCCCACCACACCTTTGCTCTGTAGGAATGCAACTTTATCTAATGCTTTTTTGGAGGGTGGCTCCTGACCAACCACCTTTAGAGAAAAATAAGTTTTCTGAAGAAAAGGTCTTAAAATGTTAACAGGCCTCCGGGCCAGAAGATGATGCAAATCACCTAAGCTTTTGCATATGATAAGTTTGCAGGAAGAAAGCCTGGTTTGCTGCAAGACTCGACCCCTTCCCCCATTATCCTCTATGCATAACTTAAGGTATAAAAACTACTTTGAAAAATAAAGTGCGGGCCTTGTTCACCGAAACTTGGTCTCACCATGTCGTTCTTTCTCTTACCTTCTGGCTGAATTATTCAGCCTCTTTTCTCCACTGAATTTCCTCACTGAGCTATCCTCATTCTATTACTCTTTATATCCTTAATTAACATTTAATTAAGCAGTGGTTTCCTGATCTTCGCCTACGCCGTCTCTCCTTCGAATACCCTGGATCAGCCGGGGCTGGTCCCCGGCACCCTACCATGGCTCGAGAGCAATGACGCGCTCGCCCTCGCCACTCGCATGGAGACCCGACTTCCCTGGCGCCCCACGAGAGGCTCACTGACCTCGCCGTCGTACCTCGTGAGAAAGCGCACACTGGGGCCGCCGCTCGAGAACAACCCCAAGACTCCCCCGGCATCGCGAGATGAGGGCCTTCGTCTCCTGCATGGCCTAGAGACCAATCTCGCGACCTCTCTCCAAACGCCTCAGGAGGCTTGACTCGCTTTAGTCCACCCAGTGAGCTCCAAGAGATACCCGTCGCGACTCGAGAGCAGAGCGGGGTTCTTTGCTTCCACTCGAGATGGAGGCCTGTCTCCCCGGGTGTGTCTGGAATGCAACCCCGAGATCCCTGTCGCCCCTGGAGAGGAACACTGGCTTCTGGACACAAGCCTAGATGAGGTCTATTGGCCCTGCAGTCACTCGAGAGAAATCCCCAGCTTTCCTTCGCAACTCGAATGGAAGATTGGACTTCCCTGGGCCTACACAAGAGGCATCCTGAATTCCCCGTCGTAATTCGAGAATCCTGCTACACCTCGAGAAAAACCACGTGGTTCCCCCGTCATCGCAAGATGTAGCCCTGTGCCGCTACAGCGTCTCAGGAGAAGTCCCACTTTAGGAATTGGAGTTCGAAACGGTACTTGTCACCCTTGATGCGACCCACAAAGTGCCCCGACATCCCGGTCTCCCTCGAGAGGAACACCGAAGTTTTCCGGCAACACTTCCTCGGAGCCTCTTCTACCCTCCTGATCTGGACAGGAGGGTCGACTCCCCTGCTTTGTCTGGAAGGGGTTCCCGACCTTCCGGTCGCACCTCAGGATGAGGCCGGTCTCACGACGACATTCCAGACGTGGCCTCGTGGGTGGTTCCACATTCCGAAGGACCCCGATTTCCCGGTCCCCTCTTGATAAGAACCCGATGCCCGGACACCTCTTCGAACTCCACCCTGTGAATGAAGTCAACACGAAGGGGCAGTGACTCGCCCGTGCATCGTCGGGAAAAGACCCCCAGGTTCCAAATACCGCTCGACAAGTGGCCTGTCTCCCCGGGAACACCTCGAGAGGCAAGCGGAGTTCCATGCCTCAACCCAAGACGAGGCCTGACTCTCCTGTCCCAAGTCTGCAGGGACCTTGCGATCGGAGTCTGAAGTCAGAGGAACCCTGAGGTTCCTGCCTCAACTGGAGATGAGGCCCTCTTCCAATGCACCAAACCCAGTGGAGTGCCGAGAGGCCCCTCCCACCTCCAGTTTCCCTGACTTCTCAGAGCCACCATGAGAAGCCCCCTGAGGTCACCTGCACAAGTCGAGGGACCCCAGGGTGTCCTGCCTCAACCCGAGAAAGACCTCGAGAGACCTTCTTCAACACGTCTCGAGGCCAGATTCCCCTACTATGACTTGAGAGTAAAGACGCGCTCCCCCTCGCCATTCGCATGGAGACCCGACTTCCTTGCCGCCCCACGAGAGGCTCACTGACCTCGCCGTCGTACCTCGCGAGAAACCGCACACTGGGGCCGCCGCTCGAGAACAACCCCGAGCCTCCCCCGTCATCGCGACTTGAGGGCCTTCGTCTCCTGTATGGCCTAGAGACCAGTCTCTCGACCTCTCTCCAAACGCCTCAGGAGGCTTGACTCCCTTTAGTCCACCCAGTGAGCTCCAAGAGATACCCGTCGCGACTCGAGAGCAGAGCGGGGTTCTTTGCTTCCACTCGAGATGGATGCCTGTCTCCCCGGGTGCGTCTGGAATGCAACCCCGAGATCCCTTTCGCCCCTGGAGAGGAACATTGGCTTCTGGACACAAGCCTAGATGAGGTCTATTGGCCCTGCAGTCACTCGAGAGCAATCCCCAGCTTTCCTTCGCAACTCGAATGGAAGATTGGACTTCCCTGGGCCAACACAAGAGGCATCCTGAATTCCCCGTCGTAACTCGAGAATCCCGCTGCAACTCGAGAAAATCCACGTGGTTCCCCCGTCATCGCAAGATGAAGCCCTTTCCCGCTACAGTGTCTCAGGAGAAGTCCCACGTTAGGTATTGGAGGTCGAAACGGTACTTGGCACCCTTGATGCGACCCACAAAGTGCCCCGACATCCCGGTCTCCCTCAAGAGGAACACCGAGGTTTTCCCGCACCACTTCCTCTGAGCCCCTTCTACCCTCCTGATCTGGACAGGAGGGTCGACTCCCCTGCTTTGTCTGGAAGGGGTTCCCGACCTTCCGGTCGCACCTCAGGATGAGGCCGGTCTCACGACGACATTCCAGACGTGGCCTCGTGGGTGGTTCCACATTCCGAAGGACCCCGATTTCCCGGTCCCCTCTTGATAAGAACCCGATGCCCGGACACCTCTTCGAACTCCACCCTGTGAATGAAGTCAACACGAAGGGGCAGTGACTCGCCCGTGCATCGTCGGGAAAAGACCCCCAGGTTCCAAATACCGCTCGACAAGTGGCCTGTCTCCCCGGGAACACCTCGAGAGGCAAGCGGAGTTCCATGCCTCAACCCAAGACGAGGCCTGACTCTCCTGTCCCAAGTCTGCAGGGACCTTGCGATCGGAGTCTGAAGTCAGAGGAACCCTGAGGTTCCTGCCTCAACTGGAGATGAGGCCCTCTTCCAATGCACCAAACCCAGTGGAGTGCCGAGAGGCCCCTCCCACCTCCAGTTTCCCTGACTTCTCAGAGCCACCATGAGAAGCCCCCTGAGGTCACCTGCACAAGTCGAGGGACCCCAGGGTGTCCTGCCTCAACCCGAGAAAGACCTCGAGAGACCTTCTTCAACACGTCTCGAGGCCAGATTCCCCTACTGCCGTGAGCCGGCATATTGCATATTGAGTGCATATTGCATATTGCATATTGAGTGCAGCACTTTCCACAGCATCCTCTTTCAGGATCTGGAATAGCTCCACTGGAATTCTATCACTGCTGGGAGCCAGTGAGGAACTCCGCCCATGACAAAGGTCATGAGGAAGGAGGCTCGGCATACGCAAAGGCGGGATCGAGCTTCAGGAGTCCCCCTGGAAATTCTCGAGCATATACCCCCAAAACCAGAGTCTGCCTACTTTCTGCTTGTGCTTTCACCTAAACCTCTGACTTTACGGGGGGCTCTCCCCCACTACCTCTCTCTGAAAAAAGAGTTAGCTTACAGTTCCAGTTAATAATTCCTGGGTGTGACAGTGTTTAACCTACAAACTCCTTTGGAAATCCTCTAGCCTGCCTGAATAGGTTTTTCCGGCCACATGGGATCGTTCAGAGCCTCCCAACTGTGAGAGGCAGGAGATGTTCTAAACTGTCTAAACACAGATTCTTTTGAGTAGTTACAAGATTGATTAGAAATTGTATTGGTGAATGGTTTTTCACTTGTTGGGCCATTGTTTGCTGCTAAGTTTCCATATCCCTTACCTGCTGTGTCCCTGGCAGTGTATTGATTAATATAATTGGTGTAAGTAGTAGCTTTAATGTTTGTAACCTGGGACCCTTGAGTTAATTCTTTTTCTTGTTATAGCCCACCACACCTTTGCTCTGTAGGAATGCAACTTTATCTAATGCTTTTTTGGAGGGTGGCTCCTGACCAACCACCTTTAGAGAAAAATAAGTTTTCTGAAGAAAAGGTCTTAAAATGTTAACAGGCCTCCGGGCCAGAAGATGATGCAAATCACCTAAGCTTTTGCATATGATAAGTTTGCAGGAAGAAAGCCTGGTTTGCTGCAAGACTCGACCCCTTCCCCCATTATCCTCTATGCATAACTTAAGGTATAAAAACTACTTTGAAAAATAAAGTGCGGGCCTTGTTCACCGAAACTTGGTCTCACCATGTCGTTCTTTCTCTTACCTTCTGGCTGAATTATTCAGCCTCTTTTCTCCACTGAATTTCCTCACTGAGCTATCCTCATTCTATTACTCTTTATATCCTTAATTAACATTTAATTAAGCAGTGGTTTCCTGATCTTCGCCTACGCCGTCTCTCCTTCGAATACCCTGGATCAGCCGGGGCTGGTCCCCGGCACCCTACCATGGCTCGAGAGCAATGAGGCGCTCGCCCTCGCCACTCGCATGGAGACCCGACTTCCCTGGCGCCCCACGAGAGGCTCACTGACCTCGCCGTCGTACCTCGTGAGAAAGCGCACACTGGGGCCGCCGCTCGAGAACAACCCCAAGACTCCCCCGGCATCGCGAGATGAGGGCCTTCGTCTCCTGCATGGCCTAGAGACCAATCTCGCGACCTCTCTCCAAACGCCTCAGGAGGCTTGACTCGCTTTAGTCCACCCAGTGAGCTCCAAGAGATACCCGTCGCGACTCGAGAGCAGAGCGGGGTTCTTTGCTTCCACTCGAGATGGAGGCCTGTCTCCCCGGGTGTGTCTGGAATGCAACCCCGAGATCCCTGTCGCCCCTGGAGAGGAACACTGGCTTCTGGACACAAGCCTAGATGAGGTCTATTGGCCCTGCAGTCACTCGAGAGAAATCCCCAGCTTTCCTTCGCAACTCGAATGGAAGATTGGACTTCCCTGGGCCTACACAAGAGGCATCCTGAATTCCCCGTCGTAATTCGAGAATCCTGCTACACCTCGAGAAAAACCACGTGGTTCCCCCGTCATCGCAAGATGTAGCCCTGTGCCGCTACAGCGTCTCAGGAGAAGTCCCACTTTAGGAATTGGAGTTCGAAACGGTACTTGTCACCCTTGATGCGACCCACAAAGTGCCCCGACATCCCGGTCTCCCTCGAGAGGAACACCGAAGTTTTCCGGCAACACTTCCTCGGAGCCTCTTCTACCCTCCTGATCTGGACAGGAGGGTCGACTCCCCTGCTTTGTCTGGAAGGGGTTCCCGACCTTCCGGTCGCACCTCAGGATGAGGCCGGTCTCACGACGACATTCCAGACGTGGCCTCGTGGGTGGTTCCACATTCCGAAGGACCCCGATTTCCCGGTCCCCTCTTGATAAGAACCCGATGCCCGGACACCTCTTCGAACTCCACCCTGTGAATGAAGTCAACACGAAGGGGCAGTGACTCGCCCGTGCATCGTCGGGAAAAGACCCCCAGGTTCCAAATACCGCTCGACAAGTGGCCTGTCTCCCCGGGAACACCTCGAGAGGCAAGCGGAGTTCCATGCCTCAACCCAAGACGAGGCCTGACTCTCCTGTCCCAAGTCTGCAGGGACCTTGCGATCGGAGTCTGAAGTCAGAGGAACCCTGAGGTTCCTGCCTCAACTGGAGATGAGGCCCTCTTCCAATGCACCAAACCCAGTGGAGTGCCGAGAGGCCCCTCCCACCTCCAGTTTCCCTGACTTCTCAGAGCCACCATGAGAAGCCCCCTGAGGTCACCTGCACAAGTCGAGGGACCCCAGGGTGTCCTGCCTCAACCCGAGAAAGACCTCGAGAGACCTTCTTCAACACGTCTCGAGGCCAGATTCCCCTACTATGACTTGAGAGTAAAGACGCGCTCCCCCTCGCCATTCGCATGGAGACCCGACTTCCTTGCCGCCCCACGAGAGGCTCACTGACCTCGCCGTCGTACCTCGCGAGAAACCGCACACTGGGGCCGCCGCTCGAGAACAACCCCGAGCCTCCCCCGTCATCGCGACTTGAGGGCCTTCGTCTCCTGTATGGCCTAGAGACCAGTCTCTCGACCTCTCTCCAAACGCCTCAGGAGGCTTGACTCCCTTTAGTCCACCCAGTGAGCTCCAAGAGATACCCGTCGCGACTCGAGAGCAGAGCGGGGTTCTTTGCTTCCACTCGAGATGGATGCCTGTCTCCCCGGGTGCGTCTGGAATGCAACCCCGAGATCCCTTTCGCCCCTGGAGAGGAACATTGGCTTCTGGACACAAGCCTAGATGAGGTCTATTGGCCCTGCAGTCACTCGAGAGCAATCCCCAGCTTTCCTTCGCAACTCGAATGGAAGATTGGACTTCCCTGGGCCAACACAAGAGGCATCCTGAATTCCCCGTCGTAACTCGAGAATCCCGCTGCAACTCGAGAAAATCCACGTGGTTCCCCCGTCATCGCAAGATGAAGCCCTTTCCCGCTACAGTGTCTCAGGAGAAGTCCCACGTTAGGTATTGGAGGTCGAAACGGTACTTGGCACCCTTGATGCGACCCACAAAGTGCCCCGACATCCCGGTCTCCCTCAAGAGGAACACCGAGGTTTTCCCGCACCACTTCCTCTGAGCCCCTTCTACCCTCCTGATCTGGACAGGAGGGTCGACTCCCCTGCTTTGTCTGGAAGGGGTTCCCGACCTTCCGGTCGCACCTCAGGATGAGGCCGGTCTCACGACGACATTCCAGACGTGGCCTCGTGGGTGGTTCCACATTCCGAAGGACCCCGATTTCCCGGTCCCCTCTTGATAAGAACCCGATGCCCGGACACCTCTTCGAACTCCACCCTGTGAATGAAGTCAACACGAAGGGGCAGTGACTCGCCCGTGCATCGTCGGGAAAAGACCCCCAGGTTCCAAATACCGCTCGACAAGTGGCCTGTCTCCCCGGGAACACCTCGAGAGGCAAGCGGAGTTCCATGCCTCAACCCAAGACGAGGCCTGACTCTCCTGTCCCAAGTCTGCAGGGACCTTGCGATCGGAGTCTGAAGTCAGAGGAACCCTGAGGTTCCTGCCTCAACTGGAGATGAGGCCCTCTTCCAATGCACCAAACCCAGTGGAGTGCCGAGAGGCCCCTCCCACCTCCAGTTTCCCTGACTTCTCAGAGCCACCATGAGAAGCCCCCTGAGGTCACCTGCACAAGTCGAGGGACCCCAGGGTGTCCTGCCTCAACCCGAGAAAGACCTCGAGAGACCTTCTTCAACACGTCTCGAGGCCAGATTCCCCTACTGCCGTGAGCCGGCATATTGCATATTGAGTGCATATTGCATATTGCATATTGAGTGCAGCACTTTCCACAGCATCCTCTTTCAGGATCTGGAATAGCTCCACTGGAATTCTATCACTGCTGGGAGCCAGTGAGGAACTCCGCCCATGACAAAGGTCATGAGGAAGGAGGCTCGGCATACGCAAAGGCGGGATCGAGCTTCAGGAGTCCCCCTGGAAATTCTCGAGCATATACCCCCAAAACCAGAGTCTGCCTACTTTCTGCTTGTGCTTTCACCTAAACCTCTGACTTTACGGGGGGCTCTCCCCCACTACCTCTCTCTGAAAAAAGAGTTAGCTTACAGTTCCAGTTAATAATTCCTGGGTGTGACAGTGTTTAACCTACAAACTCCTTTGGAAATCCTCTAGCCTGCCTGAATAGGTTTTTCCGGCCACATGGGATCGTTCAGAGCCTCCCAACTGTGAGAGGCAGGAGATGTTCTAAACTGTCTAAACACAGATTCTTTTGAGTAGTTACAAGATTGATTAGAAATTGTATTGGTGAATGGTTTTTCACTTGTTGGGCCATTGTTTGCTGCTAAGTTTCCATATCCCTTACCTGCTGTGTCCCTGGCAGTGTATTGATTAATATAATTGGTGTAAGTAGTAGCTTTAATGTTTGTAACCTGGGACCCTTGAGTTAATTCTTTTTCTTGTTATAGCCCACCACACCTTTGCTCTGTAGGAATGCAACTTTATCTAATGCTTTTTTGGAGGGTGGCTCCTGACCAACCACCTTTAGAGAAAAATAAGTTTTCTGAAGAAAAGGTCTTAAAATGTTAACAGGCCTCCGGGCCAGAAGATGATGCAAATCACCTAAGCTTTTGCATATGATAAGTTTGCAGGAAGAAAGCCTGGTTTGCTGCAAGACTCGACCCCTTCCCCCATTATCCTCTATGCATAACTTAAGGTATAAAAACTACTTTGAAAAATAAAGTGCGGGCCTTGTTCACCGAAACTTGGTCTCACCATGTCGTTCTTTCTCTTACCTTCTGGCTGAATTATTCAGCCTCTTTTCTCCACTGAATTTCCTCACTGAGCTATCCTCATTCTATTACTCTTTATATCCTTAATTAACATTTAATTAAGCAGTGGTTTCCTGATCTTCGCCTACGCCGTCTCTCCTTCGAATACCCTGGATCAGCCGGGGCTGGTCCCCGGCACCCTACCATGGCTCGAGAGCAATGAGGCGCTCGCCCTCGCCACTCGCATGGAGACCCGACTTCCCTGGCGCCCCACGAGAGGCTCACTGACCTCGCCGTCGTACCTCGTGAGAAAGCGCACACTGGGGCCGCCGCTCGAGAACAACCCCAAGACTCCCCCGGCATCGCGAGATGAGGGCCTTCGTCTCCTGCATGGCCTAGAGACCAATCTCGCGACCTCTCTCCAAACGCCTCAGGAGGCTTGACTCGCTTTAGTCCACCCAGTGAGCTCCAAGAGATACCCGTCGCGACTCGAGAGCAGAGCGGGGTTCTTTGCTTCCACTCGAGATGGAGGCCTGTCTCCCCGGGTGTGTCTGGAATGCAACCCCGAGATCCCTGTCGCCCCTGGAGAGGAACACTGGCTTCTGGACACAAGCCTAGATGAGGTCTATTGGCCCTGCAGTCACTCGAGAGAAATCCCCAGCTTTCCTTCGCAACTCGAATGGAAGATTGGACTTCCCTGGGCCTACACAAGAGGCATCCTGAATTCCCCGTCGTAATTCGAGAATCCTGCTACACCTCGAGAAAAACCACGTGGTTCCCCCGTCATCGCAAGATGTAGCCCTGTGCCGCTACAGCGTCTCAGGAGAAGTCCCACTTTAGGAATTGGAGGTCGAAACGGTACTTGTCACCCTTGATGCGACCCACAAAGTGCCCCGACATCCCGGTCTCCCTCGAGAGGAACACCGAAGTTTTCCGGCAACACTTCCTCGGAGCCTCTTCTACCCTCCTGATCTGGACAGGAGGGTCGACTCCCCTGCTTTGTCTGGAAGGGGTTCCCGACCTTCCGGTCGCACCTCAGGATGAGGCCGGTCTCACGACGACATTCCAGACGTGGCCTCGTGGGTGGTTCCACATTCCGAAGGACCCCGATTTCCCGGTCCCCTCTTGATAAGAACCCGATGCCCGGACACCTCTTCGAACTCCACCCTGTGAATGAAGTCAACACGAAGGGGCAGTGACTCGCCCGTGCATCGTCGGGAAAAGACCCCCAGGTTCCAAATACCGCTCGACAAGTGGCCTGTCTCCCCGGGAACACCTCGAGAGGCAAGCGGAGTTCCATGCCTCAACCCAAGACGAGGCCTGACTCTCCTGTCCCAAGTCTGCAGGGACCTTGCGATCGGAGTCTGAAGTCAGAGGAACCCTGAGGTTCCTGCCTCAACTGGAGATGAGGCCCTCTTCCAATGCACCAAACCCAGTGGAGTGCCGAGAGGCCCCTCCCACCTCCAGTTTCCCTGACTTCTCAGAGCCACCATGAGAAGCCCCCTGAGGTCACCTGCACAAGTCGAGGGACCCCAGGGTGTCCTGCCTCAACCCGAGAAAGACCTCGAGAGACCTTCTTCAACACGTCTCGAGGCCAGATTCCCCTACTATGACTTGAGAGTAAAGACGCGCTCCCCCTCGCCATTCGCATGGAGACCCGACTTCCTTGCCGCCCCACGAGAGGCTCACTGACCTCGCCGTCGTACCTCGCGAGAAACCGCACACTGGGGCCGCCGCTCGAGAACAACCCCGAGCCTCCCCCGTCATCGCGACTTGAGGGCCTTCGTCTCCTGTATGGCCTAGAGACCAGTCTCTCGACCTCTCTCCAAACGCCTCAGGAGGCTTGACTCCCTTTAGTCCACCCAGTGAGCTCCAAGAGATACCCGTCGCGACTCGAGAGCAGAGCGGGGTTCTTTGCTTCCACTCGAGATGGATGCCTGTCTCCCCGGGTGCGTCTGGAATGCAACCCCGAGATCCCTTTCGCCCCTGGAGAGGAACATTGGCTTCTGGACACAAGCCTAGATGAGGTCTATTGGCCCTGCAGTCACTCGAGAGCAATCCCCAGCTTTCCTTCGCAACTCGAATGGAAGATTGGACTTCCCTGGGCCAACACAAGAGGCATCCTGAATTCCCCGTCGTAACTCGAGAATCCCGCTGCAACTCGAGAAAATCCACGTGGTTCCCCCGTCATCGCAAGATGAAGCCCTTTCCCGCTACAGTGTCTCAGGAGAAGTCCCACGTTAGGTATTGGAGGTCGAAACGGTACTTGGCACCCTTGATGCGACCCACAAAGTGCCCCGACATCCCGGTCTCCCTCAAGAGGAACACCGAGGTTTTCCCGCACCACTTCCTCTGAGCCCCTTCTACCCTCCTGATCTGGACAGGAGGGTCGACTCCCCTGCTTTGTCTGGAAGGGGTTCCCGACCTTCCGGTCGCACCTCAGGATGAGGCCGGTCTCACGACGACATTCCAGACGTGGCCTCGTGGGTGGTTCCACATTCGAAGGACCCCGATTTCCCGGTCCCCTCTTGATAAGAACCCGATGCCCGGACACCTCTTCGAACTCCACCCTGTGAATGAAGTCAACACGAAGGGGCAGTGACTCGCCCGTGCATCGTCGGGAAAAGACCCCCAGGTTCCAAATACAGCTCGACAAGTGGCCTGTCTCCCCGGGAACACCTCGAGAGGCAAGCGGAGTTCCATGCCTCAACCCAAGACGAGGCCTGACTCTCCTGTCCCAAGTCTGCAGGGACCCTGCGATCGGAGTCTGAAGTCAGAGGAACCCTGAGGTTCCTGCCTCAACTGGAGATGAGGCCCTCTTCCAATGCACCAAACCCAGTGGAGTGCCGAGAGGCCCCTCCCACCTCCAGTTTCCCTGACTTCTCAGAGCCACCATGAGAAGCCCCCTGAGGTCACCTGCACAAGTCGAGGGACCCCAGGGTGTCCTGCCTCAACCCGAGAAAGACCTCGAGAGACCTTCTTCAACACGTCTCGAGGCCAGATTCCCCTACTGCCGTGAGCCGGCATATTGCATATTGAGTGCATATTGCATATTGCATATTGAGTGCAGCACTTTCCACAGCATCATCTTTCAGGATCTGGAATAGCTCCACTGGAATTCTATCACTGCTGGGAGCCAGTGAGGAACTCCGCCCATGACAAAGGTCATGAGGAAGGAGGCTCGGCATACGCAAAGGCGGGATCGAGCTTCAGGAGTCCCCCTGGAAATTCTCGAGCATATACCCCCAAAACCAGAGTCTGCCTACTTTCTGCTTGTGCTTTCACCTAAACCTCTGACTTTACGGGGGGCTCTCCCCCACTACCTCTCTCTGAAAAAAGAGTTAGCTTACAGTTCCAGTTAATAATTCCTGGGTGTGACAGTGTTTAACCTACAAACTCCTTTGGAAATCCTCTAGCCTGCCTGAATAGGTTTTTCCGGCCACATGGGATCGTTCAGAGCCTCCCAACTGTGAGAGGCAGGAGATGTTCTAAACTGTCTAAACACAGATTCTTTTGAGTAGTTACAAGATTGATTAGAAATTGTATTGGTGAATGGTTTTTCACTTGTTGGGCCATTGTTTGCTGCTAAGTTTCCATATCCCTTACCTGCTGTGTCCCTGGCAGTGTATTGATTAATATAATTGGTGTAAGTAGTAGCTTTAATGTTTGTAACCTGGGACCCTTGAGTTAATTCTTTTTCTTGTTATAGCCCACCACACCTTTGCTCTGTAGGAATGCAACTTTATCTAATGCTTTTTTGGAGGGTGGCTCCTGACCAACCACCTTTAGAGAAAAATAAGTTTTCTGAAGAAAAGGTCTTAAAATGTTAACAGGCCTCCGGGCCAGAAGATGATGCAAATCACCTAAGCTTTTGCATATGATAAGTTTGCAGGAAGAAAGCCTGGTTTGCTGCAAGACTCGACCCCTTCCCCCATTATCCTCTATGCATAACTTAAGGTATAAAAACTACTTTGAAAAATAAAGTGCGGGCCTTGTTCACCGAAACTTGGTCTCACCATGTCGTTCTTTCTCTTACCTTCTGGCTGAATTATTCAGCCTCTTTTCTCCACTGAATTTCCTCACTGAGCTATCCTCATTCTATTACTCTTTATATCCTTAATTAACATTTAATTAAGCAGTGGTTTCCTGATCTTCGCCTACGCCGTCTCTCCTTCGAATACCCTGGATCAGCCGGGGCTGGTCCCCGGCACCCTACCATGGCTCGAGAGCAATGAGGCGCTCGCCCTCGCCACTCGCATGGAGACCCGACTTCCCTGGCGCCCCACGAGAGGCTCACTGACCTCGCCGTCGTACCTCGTGAGAAAGCGCACACTGGGGCCGCCGCTCGAGAACAACCCCAAGACTCCCCCGGCATCGCGAGATGAGGGCCTTCGTCTCCTGCATGGCCTAGAGACCAATCTCGCGACCTCTCTCCAAACGCCTCAGGAGGCTTGACTCGCTTTAGTCCACCCAGTGAGCTCCAAGAGATACCCGTCGCGACTCGAGAGCAGAGCGGGGTTCTTTGCTTCCACTCGAGATGGAGGCCTGTCTCCCCGGGTGTGTCTGGAATGCAACCCCGAGATCCCTGTCGCCCCTGGAGAGGAACACTGGCTTCTGGACACAAGCCTAGATGAGGTCTATTGGCCCTGCAGTCACTCGAGAGAAATCCCCAGCTTTCCTTCGCAACTCGAATGGAAGATTGGACTTCCCTGGGCCTACACAAGAGGCATCCTGAATTCCCCGTCGTAATTCGAGAATCCTGCTACACCTCGAGAAAAACCACGTGGTTCCCCCGTCATCGCAAGATGTAGCCCTGTGCCGCTACAGCGTCTCAGGAGAAGTCCCACTTTAGGAATTGGAGGTCGAAACGGTACTTGTCACCCTTGATGCGACCCACAAAGTGCCCCGACATCCCGGTCTCCCTCGAGAGGAACACCGAAGTTTTCCGGCAACACTTCCTCGGAGCCTCTTCTACCCTCCTGATCTGGACAGGAGGGTCGACTCCCCTGCTTTGTCTGGAAGGGGTTCCCGACCTTCCGGTCGCACCTCAGGATGAGGCCGGTCTCACGACGACATTCCAGACGTGGCCTCGTGGGTGGTTCCACATTCCGAAGGACCCCGATTTCCCGGTCCCCTCTTGATAAGAACCCGATGCCCGGACACCTCTTCGAACTCCACCCTGTGAATGAAGTCAACACGAAGGGGCAGTGACTCGCCCGTGCATCGTCGGGAAAAGACCCCCAGGTTCCAAATACCGCTCGACAAGTGGCCTGTCTCCCCGGGAACACCTCGAGAGGCAAGCGGAGTTCCATGCCTCAACCCAAGACGAGGCCTGACTCTCCTGTCCCAAGTCTGCAGGGACCTTGCGATCGGAGTCTGAAGTCAGAGGAACCCTGAGGTTCCTGCCTCAACTGGAGATGAGGCCCTCTTCCAATGCACCAAACCCAGTGGAGTGCCGAGAGGCCCCTCCCACCTCCAGTTTCCCTGACTTCTCAGAGCCACCATGAGAAGCCCCCTGAGGTCACCTGCACAAGTCGAGGGACCCCAGGGTGTCCTGCCTCAACCCGAGAAAGACCTCGAGAGACCTTCTTCAACACGTCTCGAGGCCAGATTCCCCTACTATGACTTGAGAGTAAAGACGCGCTCCCCCTCGCCATTCGCATGGAGACCCGACTTCCTTGCCGCCCCACGAGAGGCTCACTGACCTCGCCGTCGTACCTCGCGAGAAACCGCACACTGGGGCCGCCGCTCGAGAACAACCCCGAGCCTCCCCCGTCATCGCGACTTGAGGGCCTTCGTCTCCTGTATGGCCTAGAGACCAGTCTCTCGACCTCTCTCCAAACGCCTCAGGAGGCTTGACTCCCTTTAGTCCACCCAGTGAGCTCCAAGAGATACCCGTCGCGACTCGAGAGCAGAGCGGGGTTCTTTGCTTCCACTCGAGATGGATGCCTGTCTCCCCGGGTGCGTCTGGAATGCAACCCCGAGATCCCTTTCGCCCCTGGAGAGGAACATTGGCTTCTGGACACAAGCCTAGATGAGGTCTATTGGCCCTGCAGTCACTCGAGAGCAATCCCCAGCTTTCCTTCGCAACTCGAATGGAAGATTGGACTTCCCTGGGCCAACACAAGAGGCATCCTGAGTTCCCCATCGTAACTCGAGAATCCCGCTGCAACTCGAGAAAATCCACGTGGTTCCCCGGTCATCGCAAGATGAAGCCCTTTCCCGCTACAGTGTCTCAGGAGAAGTCCCACGTTAGGTATTGGAGGTCGAAACGGTACTTGGCACCCTTGATGCGACCCACAAAGTGCCCCGACATCCCGGTCTCCCTCAAGAGGAACACCGAGGTTTTCCCGAACCACTTCCTCTGAGCCCCTTCTGCCCTCCTGATCTCGACAGGAGGGTCGACTCCGCTGCTTTGTCTGGAAGGGGTTCCCGACCTTCCGGTCGCACCTCAGGATGAGGCCGGTCTCACGACGACATTCCAGACGTAGCCTCGTGGGTGCTTCCACATTGTGAAGGACCCCGATTTCCCGGTCCCCTCTTGATAAGAACCCGATGCCCGGACACCTCTCGAACTCCACCCTGTGAATGAAGTCAACACGAAGGGGCAGTCACTCGTCCATGTATCGTCGGAAAAGACCCCCAGGTTCCAAATACAGCTCGACAAGTGGCCTCTCTCCCCGGGGAGACCTCGAGAGATAAGCGGAGTTCCATGCCACAACCCAAGACGAGGCCTGACTCTCCTGTCCCAGTCTGCAGGGACCCTGCGATCAGAGTCTGAAATCAGAGGAACCCTGACGTTCCTGCCTCACCTGGAGATGAGGCCCTCTTCCAATGCACCAAACCCAGTGGAGTGCCGAGAGGCCCCTCCCACCTCCAGTTTCCCTGACTTCTCAGAGCCACCATGAGAAGCCCCCTGAGGTCACCTGCACAAGTCGAGGGACCCCAGGGTGTCCTGCCTCAACCCGAGAAAGACCTCGAGAGACCTTCTTCAACACGTCTCGAGGCCAGATTCCCCTACTGCCGTGAGCCGGCATATTGCATATTGAGTGCATATTGCATATTGCATATTGAGTGCAGCACTTTCCACAGCATCATCTTTCAGGATCTGGAATAGCTCCACTGGAATTCTATCACTGCTGGGAGCCAGTGAGGAACTCCGCCCATGACAAAGGTCATGAGGAAGGAGGCTCGGCATACGCAAAGGCGGGATCGAGCTTCAGGAGTCCCCCTGGAAATTCTCGAGCATATACCCCCAAAACCAGAGTCTGCCTACTTTCTGCTTGTGCTTTCACCTAAACCTCTGACTTTACGGGGGGCTCTCCCCCACTACCTCTCTCTGAAAAAAGAGTTAGCTTACAGTTCCAGTTAATAATTCCTGGGTGTGACAGTGTTTAACCTACAAACTCCTTTGGAAATCCTCTAGCCTGCCTGAATAGGTTTTTCCGGCCACATGGGATCGTTCAGAGCCTCCCAACTGTGAGAGGCAGGAGATGTTCTAAACTGTCTAAACACAGATTCTTTTGAGTAGTTACAAGATTGATTAGAAATTGTATTGGTGAATGGTTTTTCACTTGTTGGGCCATTGTTTGCTGCTAAGTTTCCATATCCCTTACCTGCTGTGTCCCTGGCAGTGTATTGATTAATATAATTGGTGTAAGTAGTAGCTTTAATGTTTGTAACCTGGGACCCTTGAGTTAATTCTTTTTCTTGTTATAGCCCACCACACCTTTGCTCTGTAGGAATGCAACTTTATCTAATGCTTTTTTGGAGGGTGGCTCCTGACCAACCACCTTTAGAGAAAAATAAGTTTTCTGAAGAAAAGGTCTTAAAATGTTAACAGGCCTCCGGGCCAGAAGATGATGCAAATCACCTAAGCTTTTGCATATGATAAGTTTGCAGGAAGAAAGCCTGGTTTGCTGCAAGACTCGACCCCTTCCCCCATTATCCTCTATGCATAACTTAAGGTATAAAAACTACTTTGAAAAATAAAGTGCGGGCCTTGTTCACCGAAACTTGGTCTCACCATGTCGTTCTTTCTCTTACCTTCTGGCTGAATTATTCAGCCTCTTTTCTCCACTGAATTTCCTCACTGAGCTATCCTCATTCTATTACTCTTTATATCCTTAATTAACATTTAATTAAGCAGTGGTTTCCTGATCTTCGCCTACGCCGTCTCTCCTTCGAATACCCTGGATCAGCCGGGGCTGGTCCCCGGCACCCTACCATGGCTCGAGAGCAATGAGGCGCTCGCCCTCGCCACTCGCATGGAGACCCGACTTCCCTGGCGCCCCACGAGAGGCTCACTGACCTCGCCGTCGTACCTCGTGAGAAAGCGCACACTGGGGCCGCCGCTCGAGAACAACCCCAAGACTCCCCCGGCATCGCGAGATGAGGGCCTTCGTCTCCTGCATGGCCTAGAGACCAATCTCGCGACCTCTCTCCAAACGCCTCAGGAGGCTTGACTCGCTTTAGTCCACCCAGTGAGCTCCAAGAGATACCCGTCGCGACTCGAGAGCAGAGCGGGGTTCTTTGCTTCCACTCGAGATGGAGGCCTGTCTCCCCGGGTGTGTCTGGAATGCAACCCCGAGATCCCTGTCGCCCCTGGAGAGGAACACTGGCTTCTGGACACAAGCCTAGATGAGGTCTATTGGCCCTGCAGTCACTCGAGAGAAATCCCCAGCTTTCCTTCGCAACTCGAATGGAAGATTGGACTTCCCTGGGCCTACACAAGAGGCATCCTGAATTCCCCGTCGTAATTCGAGAATCCTGCTACACCTCGAGAAAAACCACGTGGTTCCCCCGTCATCGCAAGATGTAGCCCTGTGCCGCTACAGCGTCTCAGGAGAAGTCCCACTTTAGGAATTGGAGGTCGAAACGGTACTTGTCACCCTTGATGCGACCCACAAAGTGCCCCGACATCCCGGTCTCCCTCGAGAGGAACACCGAAGTTTTCCGGCAACACTTCCTCGGAGCCTCTTCTACCCTCCTGATCTGGACAGGAGGGTCGACTCCCCTGCTTTGTCTGGAAGGGGTTCCCGACCTTCCGGTCGCACCTCAGGATGAGGCCGGTCTCACGACGACATTCCAGACGTGGCCTCGTGGGTGGTTCCACATTCCGAAGGACCCCGATTTCCCGGTCCCCTCTTGATAAGAACCCGATGCCCGGACACCTCTTCGAACTCCACCCTGTGAATGAAGTCAACACGAAGGGGCAGTGACTCGCCCGTGCATCGTCGGGAAAAGACCCCCAGGTTCCAAATACCGCTCGACAAGTGGCCTGTCTCCCCGGGAACACCTCGAGAGGCAAGCGGAGTTCCATGCCTCAACCCAAGACGAGGCCTGACTCTCCTGTCCCAAGTCTGCAGGGACCTTGCGATCGGAGTCTGAAGTCAGAGGAACCCTGAGGTTCCTGCCTCAACTGGAGATGAGGCCCTCTTCCAATGCACCAAACCCAGTGGAGTGCCGAGAGGCCCCTCCCACCTCCAGTTTCCCTGACTTCTCAGAGCCACCATGAGAAGCCCCCTGAGGTCACCTGCACAAGTCGAGGGACCCCAGGGTGTCCTGCCTCAACCCGAGAAAGACCTCGAGAGACCTTCTTCAACACGTCTCGAGGCCAGATTCCCCTACTATGACTTGAGAGTAAAGACGCGCTCCCCCTCGCCATTCGCATGGAGACCCGACTTCCTTGCCGCCCCACGAGAGGCTCACTGACCTCGCCGTCGTACCTCGCGAGAAACCGCACACTGGGGCCGCCGCTCGAGAACAACCCCGAGCCTCCCCCGTCATCGCGACTTGAGGGCCTTCGTCTCCTGTATGGCCTAGAGACCAGTCTCTCGACCTCTCTCCAAACGCCTCAGGAGGCTTGACTCCCTTTAGTCCACCCAGTGAGCTCCAAGAGATACCCGTCGCGACTCGAGAGCAGAGCGGGGTTCTTTGCTTCCACTCGAGATGGATGCCTGTCTCCCCGGGTGCGTCTGGAATGCAACCCCGAGATCCCTTTCGCCCCTGGAGAGGAACATTGGCTTCTGGACACAAGCCTAGATGAGGTCTATTGGCCCTGCAGTCACTCGAGAGCAATCCCCAGCTTTCCTTCGCAACTCGAATGGAAGATTGGACTTCCCTGGGCCAACACAAGAGGCATCCTGAATTCCCCGTCGTAACTCGAGAATCCCGCTGCAACTCGAGAAAATCCACGTGGTTCCCCCGTCATCGCAAGATGAAGCCCTTTCCCGCTACAGTGTCTCAGGAGAAGTCCCACGTTAGGTATTGGAGGTCGAAACGGTACTTGGCACCCTTGATGCGACCCACAAAGTGCCCCGACATCCCGGTCTCCCTCAAGAGGAACACCGAGGTTTTCCCGCACCACTTCCTCTGAGCCCCTTCTACCCTCCTGATCTGGACAGGAGGGTCGACTCCCCTGCTTTGTCTGGAAGGGGTTCCCGACCTTCCGGTCGCACCTCAGGATGAGGCCGGTCTCACGACGACATTCCAGACGTGGCCTCGTGGGTGGTTCCACATTCCGAAGGACCCCGATTTCCCGGTCCCCTCTTGATAAGAACCCGATGCCCGGACACCTCTTCGAACTCCACCCTGTGAATGAAGTCAACACGAAGGGGCAGTGACTCGCCCGTGCATCGTCGGGAAAAGACCCCCAGGTTCCAAATACAGCTCGACAAGTGGCCTGTCTCCCCGGGAACACCTCGAGAGGCAAGCGGAGTTCCATGCCTCAACCCAAGACGAGGCCTGACTCTCCTGTCCCAAGTCTGCAGGGACCTTGCGATCGGAGTCTGAAGTCAGAGGAACCCTGAGGTTCCTGCCTCAACTGGAGATGAGGCCCTCTTCCAATGCACCAAACCCAGTGGAGTGCCGAGAGGCCCCTCCCACCTCCAGTTTCCCTGACTTCTCAGAGCCACCATGAGAAGCCCCCTGAGGTCACCTGCACAAGTCGAGGGACCCCAGGGTGTCCTGCCTCAACCCGAGAAAGACCTCGAGAGACCTTCTTCAACACGTCTCGAGGCCAGATTCCCCTACTGCCGTGAGCCGGCATATTGCATATTGAGTGCATATTGCATATTGCATATTGAGTGCAGCACTTTCCACAGCATCCTCTTTCAGGATCTGGAATAGCTCCACTGGAATTCTATCACTGCTGGGAGCCAGTGAGGAACTCCGCCCATGACAAAGGTCATGAGGAAGGAGGCTCGGCATACGCAAAGGCGGGATCGAGCTTCAGGAGTCCCCCTGGAAATTCTCGAGCATATACCCCCAAAACCAGAGTCTGCCTACTTTCTGCTTGTGCTTTCACCTAAACCTCTGACTTTACGGGGGGCTCTCCCCCACTACCTCTCTCTGAAAAAAGAGTTAGCTTACAGTTCCAGTTAATAATTCCTGGGTGTGACAGTGTTTAACCTACAAACTCCTTTGGAAATCCTCTAGCCTGCCTGAATAGGTTTTTCCGGCCACATGGGATCGTTCAGAGCCTCCCAACTGTGAGAGGCAGGAGATGTTCTAAACTGTCTAAACACAGATTCTTTTGAGTAGTTACAAGATTGATTAGAAATTGTATTGGTGAATGGTTTTTCACTTGTTGGGCCATTGTTTGCTGCTAAGTTTCCATATCCCTTACCTGCTGTGTCCCTGGCAGTGTATTGATTAATATAATTGGTGTAAGTAGTAGCTTTAATGTTTGTAACCTGGGACCCTTGAGTTAATTCTTTTTCTTGTTATAGCCCACCACACCTTTGCTCTGTAGGAATGCAACTTTATCTAATGCTTTTTTGGAGGGTGGCTCCTGACCAACCACCTTTAGAGAAAAATAAGTTTTCTGAAGAAAAGGTCTTAAAATGTTAACAGGCCTCCGGGCCAGAAGATGATGCAAATCACCTAAGCTTTTGCATATGATAAGTTTGCAGGAAGAAAGCCTGGTTTGCTGCAAGACTCGACCCCTTCCCCCATTATCCTCTATGCATAACTTAAGGTATAAAAACTACTTTGAAAAATAAAGTGCGGGCCTTGTTCACCGAAACTTGGTCTCACCATGTCGTTCTTTCTCTTACCTTCTGGCTGAATTATTCAGCCTCTTTTCTCCACTGAATTTCCTCACTGAGCTATCCTCATTCTATTACTCTTTATATCCTTAATTAACATTTAATTAAGCAGTGGTTTCCTGATCTTCGCCTACGCCGTCTCTCCTTCGAATACCCTGGATCAGCCGGGGCTGGTCCCCGGCACCCTACCATGGCTCGAGAGCAATGAGGCGCTCGCCCTCGCCACTCGCATGGAGACCCGACTTCCCTGGCGCCCCACGAGAGGCTCACTGACCTCGCCGTCGTACCTCGTGAGAAAGCGCACACTGGGGCCGCCGCTCGAGAACAACCCCAAGACTCCCCCGGCATCGCGAGATGAGGGCCTTCGTCTCCTGCATGGCCTAGAGACCAATCTCGCGACCTCTCTCCAAACGCCTCAGGAGGCTTGACTCGCTTTAGTCCACCCAGTGAGCTCCAAGAGATACCCGTCGCGACTCGAGAGCAGAGCGGGGTTCTTTGCTTCCACTCGAGATGGAGGCCTGTCTCCCCGGGTGTGTCTGGAATGCAACCCCGAGATCCCTGTCGCCCCTGGAGAGGAACACTGGCTTCTGGACACAAGCCTAGATGAGGTCTATTGGCCCTGCAGTCACTCGAGAGAAATCCCCAGCTTTCCTTCGCAACTCGAATGGAAGATTGGACTTCCCTGGGCCTACACAAGAGGCATCCTGAATTCCCCGTCGTAATTCGAGAATCCTGCTACACCTCGAGAAAAACCACGTGGTTCCCCCGTCATCGCAAGATGTAGCCCTGTGCCGCTACAGCGTCTCAGGAGAAGTCCCACTTTAGGAATTGGAGGTCGAAACGGTACTTGTCACCCTTGATGCGACCCACAAAGTGCCCCGACATCCCGGTCTCCCTCGAGAGGAACACCGAAGTTTTCCGGCAACACTTCCTCGGAGCCTCTTCTACCCTCCTGATCTGGACAGGAGGGTCGACTCCCCTGCTTTGTCTGGAAGGGGTTCCCGACCTTCCGGTCGCACCTCAGGATGAGGCCGGTCTCACGACGACATTCCAGACGTGGCCTCGTGGGTGGTTCCACATTCCGAAGGACCCCGATTTCCCGGTCCCCTCTTGATAAGAACCCGATGCCCGGACACCTCTTCGAACTCCACCCTGTGAATGAAGTCAACACGAAGGGGCAGTGACTCGCCCGTGCATCGTCGGGAAAAGACCCCCAGGTTCCAAATACCGCTCGACAAGTGGCCTGTCTCCCCGGGAACACCTCGAGAGGCAAGCGGAGTTCCATGCCTCAACCCAAGACGAGGCCTGACTCTCCTGTCCCAAGTCTGCAGGGACCTTGCGATCGGAGTCTGAAGTCAGAGGAACCCTGAGGTTCCTGCCTCAACTGGAGATGAGGCCCTCTTCCAATGCACCAAACCCAGTGGAGTGCCGAGAGGCCCCTCCCACCTCCAGTTTCCCTGACTTCTCAGAGCCACCATGAGAAGCCCCCTGAGGTCACCTGCACAAGTCGAGGGAACCCAGGGTTTCCTGCCTCAACCCGAGAAAGACCTCGAGAGACCTTCTTCAACACGTCTCGAGGCCAGATTCCCCTACCATGGCTCGGGAGCAATGACGCGCTCCCCCTCGCCACTCGCATGGAGACCCGACTTCCTTGCCGCCCCACGAGAGGCTCACTGACCTCGCCGTCGTACCTCGTGAGAAACCGCACACTGGGGCCGCCGCTCGAGAACAACCCCGAGCTCCCCCGTCATCGAGAGATGAGGGCCTTCGTCTCCTGCATGGCCTAGAGACCAGTCTCGCGACCTCTCTCCAAACGCCTCAGGAGGCTTGACTCCCTTGAGTCCACCCAGTGAGCTCCAAGAGATACCCGTCGCGACTCGAGAGCAGAGCGGGGTTCTTTGCTTCCACTCGAGATGAATGCCTGTCTCCCCGGGTGCGTCTGGAATGCAACCCCGAGATCCCTGTCGCCCCTGGAGAGGAACATTGGCTTCTGGACACAAGCCTAGATGAGGTCTATTGGCCCTGCAGTCACTCGAGAGCAATCCCCAGCTTTCCTTCGCAACTCGAATGGAAGATTGGACTTGCCTGGGCCAACACAAGAGGCAGCCTGAATTCCCCGTCGTAACTCGAGAATCCCGCCGTAACTCGAGAAAAACCACGTGGCTCCCCCGTCATCGCAAGATGAAGCCCTTTCCCGCTACAGCGTCTCAGGAGAAGTCCCACGTTAGGAATTGGAGGTCGAAAGGGCACTTGGCACCCTTGATGCGACCCACAAAGTTCCCCGAAATCCCGGTCTCCCTCGAGAGGAACACTGAGGTTTTCCGGCACCCCCTCCTCTGAGCCCTTTCTCCCCTCCTGATCTGGACAGGAGGGTCGACTCCCCTGCTTTGTCTGGAAGGGGTTCCCGACCTTCCGGTCGCACCTCAGGATGAGGCCGGTCTCACGAAGACATTCCAGACGTGGCCTCGTGGGTGGTTCCACATTCCGTAGGACCCCGATTTCCCGGTCCCCTCTTGATAAGAACCCGATGCCCGGACACCTCTCCGAACTCCACCCTGTGAATGAAGTCAACACGAAGGGGCAGTTTTTCCGTGCATCGTTCGGAAAAAACCCCAGGTTCCAAATACAGCTCGACAAGCGGCCTCTCTCCCCGGGGACATCTCGAGAGGCAAGCGGAGTTCCATGCCTCAACCCAAGACGAGGCCTGACTCTCCTGTCCCCAGTCTGCAGGGACCCTGCGATCGGAGTCTGAAATCAGAGGTACCCTGCGGTTCCTGCCTCAACTGGAGATGAGGCCCTCTTCCAATGCACCAAACCCAGTGGAGTCCCGAGAGGCCCCTCCCACCTCCAGTTTCCCTGGCTTCTCAGAGCCACCATGAGAAGCCCCCTGAGGTCACCTGCACAAGTCGAGGGAACCCAGGGTTTCCTGCCTCAACCCGAGAAAGACCTCGAGAGACCTTCTTCAACACGTCTCGAGGCCAGATTCCCCTACCATGGCTCGGGAGCAATGACGCGCTCCCCCTCGCCACTCGCATGGAGACCCGACTTCCCTGGCGCCCCACGAGAGGCTCACTGACCTCGCCGTCGTACCTCGTGAGAAACCGCACACTGGGGCCGCCGCTCGAGAACAACCCCGAGATTCCCCCGTCATCGAGAGATGAGGGCCTTCGTCTCCTGCATGGCCTAGAGACCAATCTCGCGACCTCTCTCCAAACGCCTCAGGAGGCTTGACTCCCTTGAGTCCACCCAGTGAGCTCCAAGAGATACCCGTCGCGATTCGAGAGCAGAGCGGGGTTCTTTGCTTCCACTCGAGATGAATGCCTGTCTCCCCGGGTGCGTCTGGAATGCAACCCCGAGATCCCTGTCGCCCCTGGAGAGGAACATTGGCTTCTGGACACAAGCCTAGATGAGGTCTATTGGCCCTGCAGTCACTCGAGAGCAATCCCCAGCTTTCCTTCGCAACTCGAATGGAAGATTGGACTTGCCTGGGCCAACACAAGAGGCAGCCTGAATTCCCCGTCGTAACTCGAGAATCCCGCCGTAACTCGAGAAAAACCACGTGGCTCCCCCGTCATCGCAAGATGAAGCCCTTTCCCGCTACAGCGCCTCAGGAGAAGTCCCACGTTAGGAATTGGAGGTCGAAAGGGCACTTGGCACCCTTGATGCGACCCACAAAGTTCCCCGAAATCCCGGTCTCCCTCGAGAGGAACACTGAGGTTTTCCGGCACCCCCTCCTCTGAGCCCTTTCTCCCCTCCTGATCTGGACAGGAGGGTCGACTCCCCTGCTTTGTCTGGAAGGGGTTCCCGACCTTCCGGTCGCACCTCAGGATGAGGCCGGTCTCACGAAGACATTCCAGACGTGGCCTCGTGGGTGGTTCCACATTCCGTAGGACCCCGATTTCCCGGTCCCCTCTTGATAAGAACCCGATGCCCGGACACCTCTCCGAACTCCACCCTGTGAATGAAGTCAACACGAAGGGGCAGTTTTTCCGTGCATCGTTCGGAAAAAACCCCAGGTTCCAAATACAGCTCGACAAGCGGCCTCTCTCCCCGGGGACATCTCGAGAGGCAAGCGGAGTTCCATGCCTCAACCCAAGACGAGGCCTGACTCTCCTGTCCCCAGTCTGCAGGGACCCTGCGATCGGAGTCTGAAATCAGAGGTACCCTGCGGTTCCTGCCTCAACTGGAGATGAGGCCCTCTTCCAATGCACCAAACCCAGTGGAGTCCCGAGAGGCCCCTCCCACCTCCAGTTTCCCTGGCT
Organism: Bos indicus; assembly: GCF_029378745.1. Taxonomy (NCBI): domain Eukaryota; kingdom Metazoa; phylum Chordata; class Mammalia; order Artiodactyla; family Bovidae; genus Bos; species Bos indicus. The sequence goes on from NW_027223724.1 coordinate 364,064, forward strand.
TCTCAGAGCCACCATGAGAAGCCCCCTGAGGTCACCTGCACAAGTCGAGGGAACCCAGGGTTTCCTGCCTCAACCCGGGAAAGACCTCGAGAGACCTTCTTCAACACGTCTCGAGGCCAGATTCCCCTACCATGGCTCGGGAGCAATGACGCGCTCCCCCTCGCCACTCGCATGGAGACCCGACTTCCCTGGCGCCCCACGAGAGGCTCACTGACCTCGCCGTCGTACCTCGTGAGAAACCGCACACTGGGGCCGCCGCTCGAGAACAACCCCGAGATTCCCCCGTCATCGAGAGATGAGGGCCTTCGTCTCCTGCATGGCCTAGAGACCAATCTCGCGACCTCTCTCCAAACGCCTCAGGAGGCTTGACTCCCTTGAGTCCACCCAGTGAGCTCCAAGAGATACCCGTCGCGATTCGAGAGCAGAGCGGGGTTCTTTGCTTCCACTCGAGATGAATGCCTGTCTCCCCGGGTGCGTCTGGAATGCAACCCCGAGATCCCTGTCGCCCCTGGAGAGGAACATTGGCTTCTGGACACAAGCCTAGATGAGGTCTATTGGCCCTGCAGTCACTCGAGAGCAATCCCCAGCTTTCCTTCGCAACTCGAATGGAAGATTGGACTTGCCTGGGCCAACACAAGAGGCAGCCTGAATTCCCCGTCGTAACTCGAGAATCCCGCCGTAACTCGAGAAAAACCACGTGGCTCCCCCGTCATCGCAAGATGAAGCCCTTTCCCGCTACAGCGCCTCAGGAGAAGTCCCACGTTAGGAATTGGAGGTCGAAAGGGCACTTGGCACCCTTGATGCGACCCACAAAGTTCCCCGAAATCCCGGTCTCCCTCGAGAGGAACACTGAGGTTTTCCGGCACCCCCTCCTCTGAGCCCTTTCTCCCCTCCTGATCTGGACAGGAGGGTCGACTCCCCTGCTTTGTCTGGAAGGGGTTCCCGACCTTCCGGTCGCACCTCAGGATGAGGCCGGTCTCACGAAGACATTCCAGACGTGGCCTCGTGGGTGGTTCCACATTCCGTAGGACCCCGATTTCCCGGTCCCCTCTTGATAAGAACCCGATGCCCGGACACCTCTCCGAACTCCAGCCTGTGAATGAAGTCAACACGAAGGGGCAGTTTTTCCGTGCATCGTTCGGAAAAAACCCCAGGTTCCAAATACAGCTCGACAAGCGGCCTCTCTCCCCGGGGACATCTCGAGAGGCAAGCGGAGTTCCATGCCTCAACCCAAGACGAGGCCTGACTCTCCTGTCCCCAGTCTGCAGGGACCCTGCGATCGGAGTCTGAAATCAGAGGTACCCTGCGGTTCCTGCCTCAACTGGAGATGAGGCCCTCTTCCAATGCACCAAGCCCAGTGGAGTCCCGAGAGGCCCCTCCCACCTCCAGTTTCCCTGGCTTCTCAGAGCCACCATGAGAAGCCCCCTGAGGTCACCTGCACAAGTCGAGGGAACCCAGGGTTTCCTGCCTCAACCCGGGAAAGACCTCGAGAGACCTTCTTCAACACGTCTCGAGGCCAGATTCCCCTACCATGGCTCGGGAGCAATGACGCGCTCCCCCTCGCCACTCGCATGGAGACCCGACTTCCCTGGCGCCCCACGAGAGGCTCACTGACCTCGCCGTCGTACCTCGTGAGAAACCGCACACTGGGGCCGCCGCTCGAGAACAACCCCGAGATTCCCCCGTCATCGAGAGATGAGGGCCTTCGTCTCCTGCATGGCCTAGAGACCAATCTCGCGACCTCTCTCCAAACGCCTCAGGAGGCTTGACTCCCTTGAGTCCACCCAGTGAGCTCCAAGAGATACCCGTCGCGATTCGAGAGCAGAGCGGGGTTCTTTGCTTCCACTCGAGATGAATGCCTGTCTCCCCGGGTGCGTCTGGAATGCAACCCCGAGATCCCTGTCGCCCCTGGAGAGGAACATTGGCTTCTGGACACAAGCCTAGATGAGGTCTATTGGCCCTGCAGTCACTCGAGAGCAATCCCCAGCTTTCCTTCGCAACTCGAATGGAAGATTGGACTTGCCTGGGCCAACACAAGAGGCAGCCTGAATTCCCCGTCGTAACTCGAGAATCCCGCCGTAACTCGAGAAAAACCACGTGGCTCCCCCGTCATCGCAAGATGAAGCCCTTTCCCGCTACAGCGCCTCAGGAGAAGTCCCACGTTAGGAATTGGAGGTCGAAAGGGCACTTGGCACCCTTGATGCGACCCACAAAGTTCCCCGAAATCCCGGTCTCCCTCGAGAGGAACACTGAGGTTTTCCGGCACCCCCTCCTCTGAGCCCTTTCTCCCCTCCTGATCTGGACAGGAGGGTCGACTCCCCTGCTTTGTCTGGAAGGGGTTCCCGACCTTCCGGTCGCACCTCAGGATGAGGCCGGTCTCACGAAGACATTCCAGACGTGGCCTCGTGGGTGGTTCCACATTCCGTAGGACCCCGATTTCCCGGTCCCCTCTTGATAAGAACCCGATGCCCGGACACCTCTCCGAACTCCACCCTGTGAATGAAGTCCACACGAAGGGGCAGTTTTTCCGTGCATCGTTCGGAAAAAACCCCAGGTTCCAAATACAGCTCGACAAGCGGCCTCTCTCCCCGGGGACATCTCGAGAGGCAAGCGGAGTTCCATGCCTCAACCCAAGACGAGGCCTGACTCTCCTGTCCCCAGTCTGCAGGGACCCTGCGATCGGAGTCTGAAATCAGAGGTACCCTGCGGTTCCTGCCTCAACTGGAGATGAGGCCCTCTTCCAATGCACCAAACCCAGTGGAGTCCCGAGAGGCCCCTCCCACCTCCAGTTTCCCTGACTTCTCAGAGCCACCATGAGAAGCCCCCTGAGGTCACCTGCACAAGTCGAGGGAACCCAGGGTTTCCTGCCTCAACCCGGGAAAGACCTCGAGAGACCTTCTTCAACACGTCTCGAGGCCAGATTCCCCTACCATGGCTCGGGAGCAGTGACGCGCTCCCCCTCGCCACTCGCGTGGAGACCCGACTTCCCTGGCGCCCCACGAGAGGCTCACTGACCTCGCCGTCGTACCTCGTGGGAAACCGCACACTGGGGCCGCCGCTCGAGAACAACCCCGAGATTCCCCCGTCATCGAGAGATGAGGGCCTTCGTCTCCTGCATGGCCTAGCGACCAATCTCGCGACCTCTCTCCAAACGCCTCAGGAGGCTTGACTCCCTTGAGTCCACCCAGTGAGCTCCAAGAGATACCCGTCGCGATTCGAGAGCAGAGCGGGGTTCTTTGCTTCCACTCGAGATGAATGCCTGTCTCCCCGGGTGCGTCTGGAATGCAACCCCGAGATCCCTGTCGCCCCTGGAGAGGAACATTGGCTTCTGGACACAAGCCTAGATGAGGTCTATTGGCCCTGCAGTCACTCGAGAGCAATCCCCAGCTTTCCTTCGCAACTCGAATGGAAGATTGGACTTGCCTGGGCCAACACAAGAGGCAGCCTGAATTCCCCGTCGTAACTCGAGAATCCCGCCGTAACTCGAGAAAAACCACGTGGCTCCCCCGTCATCGCAAGATGAAGCCCTTTCCCGCTACAGCGCCTCAGGAGAAGTCCCACGTTAGGAATTGGAGGTCGAAAGGGCACTTGGCACCCTTGATGCGACCCACAAAGTTCCCCGAAATCCCGGTCTCCCTCGAGAGGAACACTGAGGTTTTCCGGCACCCCCTCCTCTGAGCCCTTTCTCCCCTCCTGATCTGGACAGGAGGGTCGACTCCCCTGCTTTGTCTGGAAGGGGTTCCCGACCTTCCGGTCGCACCTCAGGATGAGGCCGGTCTCACGAAGACATTCCAGACGTGGCCTCGTGGGTGGTTCCACATTCCGTAGGACCCCGATTTCCCGGTCCCCTCTTGATAAGAACCCGATGCCCGGACACCTCTCCGAACTCCACCCTGTGAATGAAGTCAACACGAAGGGGCAGTTTTTCCGTGCATCGTTCGGAAAAAACCCCAGGTTCCAAATACAGCTCGACAAGCGGCCTCTCTCCCCGGGGACATCTCGAGAGGCAAGCGGAGTTCCATGCCTCAACCCAAGACGAGGCCTGACTCTCCTGTCCCCAGTCTGCAGGGACCCTGCGATCGGAGTCTGAAATCAGAGGTACCCTGCGGTTCCTGCCTCAACTGGAGATGAGGCCCTCTTCCAATGCACCAAGCCCAGTGGAGTCCCGAGAGGCCCCTCCCACCTCCAGTTTCCCTGGCTTCTCAGAGCCACCATGAGAAGCCCCCTGAGGTCACCTGCACAAGTCGAGGGAACCCAGGGTTTCCTGCCTCAACCCGGGAAAGACCTCGAGAGACCTTCTTCAACACGTCTCGAGGCCAGATTCCCCTACCATGGCTCGGGAGCAATGACGCGCTCCCCCTCGCCACTCGCATGGAGACCCGACTTCCCTGGCGCCCCACGAGAGGCTCACTGACCTCGCCGTCGTACCTCGTGAGAAACCGCACACTGGGGCCGCCGCTCGAGAACAACCCCGAGATTCCCCCGTCATCGAGAGATGAGGGCCTTCGTCTCCTGCATGGCCTAGAGACCAATCTCGCGACCTCTCTCCAAACGCCTCAGGAGGCTTGACTCCCTTGAGTCCACCCAGTGAGCTCCAAGAGATACCCGTCGCGATTCGAGAGCAGAGCGGGGTTCTTTGCTTCCACTCGAGATGAATGCCTGTCTCCCCGGGTGCGTCTGGAATGCAACCCCGAGATCCCTGTCGCCCCTGGAGAGGAACATTGGCTTCTGGACACAAGCCTAGATGAGGTCTATTGGCCCTGCAGTCACTCGAGAGCAATCCCCAGCTTTCCTTCGCAACTCGAATGGAAGATTGGACTTGCCTGGGCCAACACAAGAGGCAGCCTGAATTCCCCGTCGTAACTCGAGAATCCCGCCGTAACTCGAGAAAAACCACGTGGCTCCCCCGTCATCGCAAGATGAAGCCCTTTCCCGCTACAGCGCCTCAGGAGAAGTCCCACGTTAGGAATTGGAGGTCGAAAGGGCACTTGGCACCCTTGATGCGACCCACAAAGTTCCCCGAAATCCCGGTCTCCCTCGAGAGGAACACTGAGGTTTTCCGGCACCCCCTCCTCTGAGCCCTTTCTCCCCTCCTGATCTGGACAGGAGGGTCGACTCCCCTGCTTTGTCTGGAAGGGGTTCCCGACCTTCCGGTCGCACCTCAGGATGAGGCCGGTCTCACGAAGACATTCCAGACGTGGCCTCGTGGGTGGTTCCACATTCCGTAGGACCCCGATTTCCCGGTCCCCTCTTGATAAGAACCCGATGCCCGGACACCTCTCCGAACTCCAGCCTGTGAATGAAGTCAACACGAAGGGGCAGTTTTTCCGTGCATCGTTCGGAAAAAAACCCCAGGTTCCAAATACAGCTCGACAAGCGGCCTCTCTCCCCGGGGACATCTCGAGAGGCAAGCGGAGTTCCATGCCTCAACCCAAGACGAGGCCTGACTCTCCTGTCCCCAGTCTGCAGGGACCCTGCGATCGGAGTCTGAAATCAGAGGTACCCTGCGGTTCCTGCCTCAACTGGAGATGAGGCCCTCTTCCAATGCACCAAGCCCAGTGGAGTCCCGAGAGGCCCCTCCCACCTCCAGTTTCCCTGGCTTCTCAGAGCCACCATGAGAAGCCCCCTGAGGTCACCTGCACAAGTCGAGGGAACCCAGGGTTTCCTGCCTCAACCCGGGAAAGACCGTTCTCTTCAAACCAGATTTTTCCGTAGCTACAAGATTGATTAGAAATTGTATTGGTGAATGTTTTTCAACTTGTTTGGCCATTGTTTGCTGCTAATTTCCAAATCCCTTACCTGCTGTGTCCCTGCAGTGTATTGATTATCTATAATTGGTCTAAGTAGTAGCTTTAATTGTTGTAACCTGGACCCTTGATTAATTCTTTTTCTTGTTATAGCCCACCACACCTTTGCTCTGTAGGAATGCAACTTTCATCTAATGCATTCCAGAGGTGGCTCCTGACCAACCACCTTTAGAGAAAAATAAGTTTTCTGGTCCCCTCTTAAAATGTTAACCGGCCCTCCGGGCCAGAAGATGATGCAAATCACCTAAGCTTTTGCATATGATAAGTTTGCAGGGAAAAAACCCTGGTTTCTGCATGACTCGACCCTTCCCCCATATCCTCGAAGCATAACATAAGGTATAAAAACTACTTTGAAAAATAAAGTGCGGGCCTGTTCACCGGAGAGACCTTCTTCAACACGTCTCGAGGCCAGATTCCCCTACCATGGCTCGGGAGCAATGACGCGCTCCCCCTCGCCACTCGCATGGAGACCCGACTTCCCTGGCGCCCCACGAGAGGCTCACTGACCTCGCCGTCGTACCTCGTGAGAAACCGCACACTGGGGCCGCCGCTCGAGAACAACCCCGAGATTCCCCCGTCATCGAGAGATGAGGGCCTTCGTCTCCTGCATGGCCTAGAGACCAATCTCGCGACCTCTCTCCAAACGCCTCAGGAGGCTTGACTCCCTTGAGTCCACCCAGTGAGCTCCAAGAGATACCCGTCGCGATTCGAGAGCAGAGCGGGGTTCTTTGCTTCCACTCGAGATGAATGCCTGTCTCCCCGGGTGCGTCTGGAATGCAACCCCGAGATCCCTGTCGCCCCTGGAGAGGAACATTGGCTTCTGGACACAAGCCTAGATGAGGTCTATTGGCCCTGCAGTCACTCGAGAGCAATCCCCAGCTTTCCTTCGCAACTCGAATGGAAGATTGGACTTGCCTGGGCCAACACAAGAGGCAGCCTGAATTCCCCGTCGTAACTCGAGAATCCCGCCGTAACTCGAGAAAAACCACGTGGCTCCCCCGTCATCGCAAGATGAAGCCCTTTCCCGCTACAGCGCCTCAGGAGAAGTCCCACGTTAGGAATTGGAGGTCGAAAGGGCACTTGGCACCCTTGATGCGACCCACAAAGTTCCCCGAAATCCCGGTCTCCCTCGAGAGGAACACTGAGGTTTTCCGGCACCCCCTCCTCTGAGCCCTTTCTCCCCTCCTGATCTGGACAGGAGGGTCGACTCCCCTGCTTTGTCTGGAAGGGGTTCCCGACCTTCCGGTCGCACCTCAGGATGAGGCCGGTCTCACGAAGACATTCCAGACGTGGCCTCGTGGGTGGTTCCACATTCCGTAGGACCCCGATTTCCCGGTCCCCTCTTGATAAGAACCCGATGCCCGGACACCTCTCCGAACTCCAGCCTGTGAATGAAGTCAACACGAAGGGGCAGTTTTTCCGTGCATCGTTCGGAAAAAACCCCAGGTTCCAAATACAGCTCGACAAGCGGCCTCTCTCCCCGGGGACATCTCGAGAGGCAAGCGGAGTTCCATGCCTCAACCCAAGACGAGGCCTGACTCTCCTGTCCCCAGTCTGCAGGGACCCTGCGATCGGAGTCTGAAATCAGAGGTACCCTGCGGTTCCTGCCTCAACTGGAGATGAGGCCCTCTTCCAATGCACCAAGCCCAGTGGAGTCCCGAGAGGCCCCTCCCACCTCCAGTTTCCCTGGCTTCTCAGAGCCACCATGAGAAGCCCCCTGAGGTCACCTGCACAAGTCGAGGGAACCCAGGGTTTCCTGCCTCAACCCGGGAAAGACCTCGAGAGACCTTCTTCAACACGTCTCGAGGCCAGATTCCCCTACCATGGCTCGGGAGCAATGACGCGCTCCCCCTCGCCACTCGCATGGAGACCCGACTTCCCTGGCGCCCCACGAGAGGCTCACTGACCTCGCCGTCGTACCTCGTGAGAAACCGCACACTGGGGCCGCCGCTCGAGAACAACCCCGAGATTCCCCCGTCATCGAGAGATGAGGGCCTTCGTCTCCTGCATGGCCTAGAGACCAATCTCGCGACCTCTCTCCAAACGCCTCAGGAGGCTTGACTCCCTTGAGTCCACCCAGTGAGCTCCAAGAGATACCCGTCGCGATTCGAGAGCAGAGCGGGGTTCTTTGCTTCCACTCGAGATGAATGCCTGTCTCCCCGGGTGCGTCTGGAATGCAACCCCGAGATCCCTGTCGCCCCTGGAGAGGAACATTGGCTTCTGGACACAAGCCTAGATGAGGTCTATTGGCCCTGCAGTCACTCGAGAGCAATCCCCAGCTTTCCTTCGCAACTCGAATGGAAGATTGGACTTGCCTGGGCCAACACAAGAGGCAGCCTGAATTCCCCGTCGTAACTCGAGAATCCCGCCGTAACTCGAGAAAAACCACGTGGCTCCCCCGTCATCGCAAGATGAAGCCCTTTCCCGCTACAGCGCCTCAGGAGAAGTCCCACGTTAGGAATTGGAGGTCGAAAGGGCACTTGGCACCCTTGATGCGACCCACAAAGTTCCCCGAAATCCCGGTCTCCCTCGAGAGGAACACTGAGGTTTTCCGGCACCCCCTCCTCTGAGCCCTTTCTCCCCTCCTGATCTGGACAGGAGGGTCGACTCCCCTGCTTTGTCTGGAAGGGGTTCCCGACCTTCCGGTCGCACCTCAGGATGAGGCCGGTCTCACGAAGACATTCCAGACGTGGCCTCGTGGGTGGTTCCACATTCCGTAGGACCCCGATTTCCCGGTCCCCTCTTGATAAGAACCCGATGCCCGGACACCTCTCCGAACTCCAGCCTGTGAATGAAGTCAACACGAAGGGGCAGTTTTTCCGTGCATCGTTCGGAAAAAACCCCAGGTTCCAAATACAGCTCGACAAGCGGCCTCTCTCCCCGGGGACATCTCGAGAGGCAAGCGGAGTTCCATGCCTCAACCCAAGACGAGGCCTGACTCTCCTGTCCCCAGTCTGCAGGGACCCTGCGATCGGAGTCTGAAATCAGAGGTACCCTGCGGTTCCTGCCTCAACTGGAGATGAGGCCCTCTTCCAATGCACCAAGCCCAGTGGAGTCCCGAGAGGCCCCTCCCACCTCCAGTTTCCCTGGCTTCTCAGAGCCACCATGAGAAGCCCCCTGAGGTCACCTGCACAAGTCGAGGGAACCCAGGGTTTCCTGCCTCAACCCGGGAAAGACCTCGAGAGACCTTCTTCAACACGTCTCGAGGCCAGATTCCCCTACCATGGCTCGGGAGCAATGACGCGCTCCCCCTCGCCACTCGCATGGAGACCCGACTTCCCTGGCGCCCCACGAGAGGCTCACTGACCTCGCCGTCGTACCTCGTGAGAAACCGCACACTGGGGCCGCCGCTCGAGAACAACCCCGAGATTCCCCCGTCATCGAGAGATGAGGGCCTTCGTCTCCTGCATGGCCTAGAGACCAATCTCGCGACCTCTCTCCAAACGCCTCAGGAGGCTTGACTCCCTTGAGTCCACCCAGTGAGCTCCAAGAGATACCCGTCGCGATTCGAGAGCAGAGCGGGGTTCTTTGCTTCCACTCGAGATGAATGCCTGTCTCCCCGGGTGCGTCTGGAATGCAACCCCGAGATCCCTGTCGCCCCTGGAGAGGAACATTGGCTTCTGGACACAAGCCTAGATGAGGTCTATTGGCCCTGCAGTCACTCGAGAGCAATCCCCAGCTTTCCTTCGCAACTCGAATGGAAGATTGGACTTGCCTGGGCCAACACAAGAGGCAGCCTGAATTCCCCGTCGTAACTCGAGAATCCCGCCGTAACTCGAGAAAAACCACGTGGCTCCCCCGTCATCGCAAGATGAAGCCCTTTCCCGCTACAGCGCCTCAGGAGAAGTCCCACGTTAGGAATTGGAGGTCGAAAGGGCACTTGGCACCCTTGATGCGACCCACAAAGTTCCCCGAAATCCCGGTCTCCCTCGAGAGGAACACTGAGGTTTTCCGGCACCCCCTCCTCTGAGCCCTTTCTCCCCTCCTGATCTGGACAGGAGGGTCGACTCCCCTGCTTTGTCTGGAAGGGGTTCCCGACCTTCCGGTCGCACCTCAGGATGAGGCCGGTCTCACGAAGACATTCCAGACGTGGCCTCGTGGGTGGTTCCACATTCCGTAGGACCCCGATTTCCCGGTCCCCTCTTGATAAGAACCCGATGCCCGGACACCTCTCCGAACTCCAGCCTGTGAATGAAGTCAACACGAAGGGGCAGTTTTTCCGTGCATCGTTCGGAAAAAACCCCAGGTTCCAAATACAGCTCGACAAGCGGCCTCTCTCCCCGGGGACATCTCGAGAGGCAAGCGGAGTTCCATGCCTCAACCCAAGACGAGGCCTGACTCTCCTGTCCCCAGTCTGCAGGGACCCTGCGATCGGAGTCTGAAATCAGAGGTACCCTGCGGTTCCTGCCTCAACTGGAGATGAGGCCCTCTTCCAATGCACCAAGCCCAGTGGAGTCCCGAGAGGCCCCTCCCACCTCCAGTTTCCCTGGCTTCTCAGAGCCACCATGAGAAGCCCCCTGAGGTCACCTGCACAAGTCGAGGGAACCCAGGGTTTCCTGCCTCAACCCGGGAAAGACCTCGAGAGACCTTCTTCAACACGTCTCGAGGCCAGATTCCCCTACCATGGCTCGGGAGCAATGACGCGCTCCCCCTCGCCACTCGCATGGAGACCCGACTTCCCTGGCGCCCCACGAGAGGCTCACTGACCTCGCCGTCGTACCTCGTGAGAAACCGCACACTGGGGCCGCCGCTCGAGAACAACCCCGAGATTCCCCCGTCATCGAGAGATGAGGGCCTTCGTCTCCTGCATGGCCTAGAGACCAATCTCGCGACCTCTCTCCAAACGCCTCAGGAGGCTTGACTCCCTTGAGTCCACCCAGTGAGCTCCAAGAGATACCCGTCGCGATTCGAGAGCAGAGCGGGGTTCTTTGCTTCCACTCGAGATGAATGCCTGTCTCCCCGGGTGCGTCTGGAATGCAACCCCGAGATCCCTGTCGCCCCTGGAGAGGAACATTGGCTTCTGGACACAAGCCTAGATGAGGTCTATTGGCCCTGCAGTCACTCGAGAGCAATCCCCAGCTTTCCTTCGCAACTCGAATGGAAGATTGGACTTGCCTGGGCCAACACAAGAGGCAGCCTGAATTCCCCGTCGTAACTCGAGAATCCCGCCGTAACTCGAGAAAAACCACGTGGCTCCCCCGTCATCGCAAGATGAAGCCCTTTCCCGCTACAGCGCCTCAGGAGAAGTCCCACGTTAGGAATTGGAGGTCGAAAGGGCACTTGGCACCCTTGATGCGACCCACAAAGTTCCCCGAAATCCCGGTCTCCCTCGAGAGGAACACTGAGGTTTTCCGGCACCCCCTCCTCTGAGCCCTTTCTCCCCTCCTGATCTGGACAGGAGGGTCGACTCCCCTGCTTTGTCTGGAAGGGGTTCCCGACCTTCCGGTCGCACCTCAGGATGAGGCCGGTCTCACGAAGACATTCCAGACGTGGCCTCGTGGGTGGTTCCACATTCCGTAGGACCCCGATTTCCCGGTCCCCTCTTGATAAGAACCCGATGCCCGGACACCTCTCCGAACTCCAGCCTGTGAATGAAGTCAACACGAAGGGGCAGTTTTTCCGTGCATCGTTCGGAAAAAACCCCAGGTTCCAAATACAGCTCGACAAGCGGCCTCTCTCCCCGGGGACATCTCGAGAGGCAAGCGGAGTTCCATGCCTCAACCCAAGACGAGGCCTGACTCTCCTGTCCCCAGTCTGCAGGGACCCTGCGATCGGAGTCTGAAATCAGAGGTACCCTGCGGTTCCTGCCTCAACTGGAGATGAGGCCCTCTTCCAATGCACCAAGCCCAGTGGAGTCCCGAGAGGCCCCTCCCACCTCCAGTTTCCCTGGCTTCTCAGAGCCACCATGAGAAGCCCCCTGAGGTCACCTGCACAAGTCGAGGGAACCCAGGGTTTCCTGCCTCAACCCGGGAAAGACCTCGAGAGACCTTCTTCAACACGTCTCGAGGCCAGATTCCCCTACCATGGCTCGGGAGCAATGACGCGCTCCCCCTCGCCACTCGCATGGAGACCCGACTTCCCTGGCGCCCCACGAGAGGCTCACTGACCTCGCCGTCGTACCTCGTGAGAAACCGCACACTGGGGCCGCCGCTCGAGAACAACCCCGAGATTCCCCCGTCATCGAGAGATGAGGGCCTTCGTCTCCTGCATGGCCTAGAGACCAATCTCGCGACCTCTCTCCAAACGCCTCAGGAGGCTTGACTCCCTTGAGTCCACCCAGTGAGCTCCAAGAGATACCCGTCGCGATTCGAGAGCAGAGCGGGGTTCTTTGCTTCCACTCGAGATGAATGCCTGTCTCCCCGGGTGCGTCTGGAATGCAACCCCGAGATCCCTGTCGCCCCTGGAGAGGAACATTGGCTTCTGGACACAAGCCTAGATGAGGTCTATTGGCCCTGCAGTCACTCGAGAGCAATCCCCAGCTTTCCTTCGCAACTCGAATGGAAGATTGGACTTGCCTGGGCCAACACAAGAGGCAGCCTGAATTCCCCGTCGTAACTCGAGAATCCCGCCGTAACTCGAGAAAAACCACGTGGCTCCCCCGTCATCGCAAGATGAAGCCCTTTCCCGCTACAGCGCCTCAGGAGAAGTCCCACGTTAGGAATTGGAGGTCGAAAGGGCACTTGGCACCCTTGATGCGACCCACAAAGTTCCCCGAAATCCCGGTCTCCCTCGAGAGGAACACTGAGGTTTTCCGGCACCCCCTCCTCTGAGCCCTTTCTCCCCTCCTGATCTGGACAGGAGGGTCGACTCCCCTGCTTTGTCTGGAAGGGGTTCCCGACCTTCCGGTCGCACCTCAGGATGAGGCCGGTCTCACGAAGACATTCCAGACGTGGCCTCGTGGGTGGTTCCACATTCCGTAGGACCCCGATTTCCCGGTCCCCTCTTGATAAGAACCCGATGCCCGGACACCTCTCCGAACTCCACCCTGTGAATGAAGTCAACACGAAGGGGCAGTTTTTCCGTGCATCGTTCGGAAAAAACCCCAGGTTCCAAATACAGCTCGACAAGCGGCCTCTCTCCCCGGGGACATCTCGAGAGGCAAGCGGAGTTCCATGCCTCAACCCAAGACGAGGCCTGACTCTCCTGTCCCCAGTCTGCAGGGACCCTGCGATCGGAGTCTGAAATCAGAGGTACCCTGCGGTTCCTGCCTCAACTGGAGATGAGGCCCTCTTCCAATGCACCAAGCCCAGTGGAGTCCCGAGAGGCCCCTCCCACCTCCAGTTTCCCTGGCTTCTCAGAGCCACCATGAGAAGCCCCCTGAGGTCACCTGCACAAGTCGAGGGAACCCAGGGTTTCCTGCCTCAACCCGGGAAAGACCTCGAGAGACCTTCTTCAACACGTCTCGAGGCCAGATTCCCCTACCATGGCTCGGGAGCAATGACGCGCTCCCCCTCGCCACTCGCATGGAGACCCGACTTCCCTGGCGCCCCACGAGAGGCTCACTGACCTCGCCGTCGTACCTCGTGAGAAACCGCACACTGGGGCCGCCGCTCGAGAACAACCCCGAGATTCCCCCGTCATCGAGAGATGAGGGCCTTCGTCTCCTGCATGGCCTAGAGACCAATCTCGCGACCTCTCTCCAAACGCCTCAGGAGGCTTGACTCCCTTGAGTCCACCCAGTGAGCTCCAAGAGATACCCGTCGCGATTCGAGAGCAGAGCGGGGTTCTTTGCTTCCACTCGAGATGAATGCCTGTCTCCCCGGGTGCGTCTGGAATGCAACCCCGAGATCCCTGTCGCCCCTGGAGAGGAACATTGGCTTCTGGACACAAGCCTAGATGAGGTCTATTGGCCCTGCAGTCACTCGAGAGCAATCCCCAGCTTTCCTTCGCAACTCGAATGGAAGATTGGACTTGCCTGGGCCAACACAAGAGGCAGCCTGAATTCCCCGTCGTAACTCGAGAATCCCGCCGTAACTCGAGAAAAACCACGTGGCTCCCCCGTCATCGCAAGATGAAGCCCTTTCCCGCTACAGCGCCTCAGGAGAAGTCCCACGTTAGGAATTGGAGGTCGAAAGGGCACTTGGCACCCTTGATGCGACCCACAAAGTTCCCCGAAATCCCGGTCTCCCTCGAGAGGAACACTGAGGTTTTCCGGCACCCCCTCCTCTGAGCCCTTTCTCCCCTCCTGATCTGGACAGGAGGGTCGACTCCCCTGCTTTGTCTGGAAGGGGTTCCCGACCTTCCGGTCGCACCTCAGGATGAGGCCGGTCTCACGAAGACATTCCAGACGTGGCCTCGTGGGTGGTTCCACATTCCGTAGGACCCCGATTTCCCGGTCCCCTCTTGATAAGAACCCGATGCCCGGACACCTCTCCGAACTCCAGCCTGTGAATGAAGTCAACACGAAGGGGCAGTTTTTCCGTGCATCGTTCGGAAAAAACCCCAGGTTCCAAATACAGCTCGACAAGCGGCCTCTCTCCCCGGGGACATCTCGAGAGGCAAGCGGAGTTCCATGCCTCAACCCAAGACGAGGCCTGACTCTCCTGTCCCCAGTCTGCAGGGACCCTGCGATCGGAGTCTGAAATCAGAGGTACCCTGCGGTTCCTGCCTCAACTGGAGATGAGGCCCTCTTCCAATGCACCAAGCCCAGTGGAGTCCCGAGAGGCCCCTCCCACCTCCAGTTTCCCTGGCTTCTCAGAGCCACCATGAGAAGCCCCCTGAGGTCACCTGCACAAGTCGAGGGAACCCAGGGTTTCCTGCCTCAACCCGGGAAAGACCTCGAGAGACCTTCTTCAACACGTCTCGAGGCCAGATTCCCCTACCATGGCTCGGGAGCAATGACGCGCTCCCCCTCGCCACTCGCATGGAGACCCGACTTCCCTGGCGCCCCACGAGAGGCTCACTGACCTCGCCGTCGTACCTCGTGAGAAACCGCACACTGGGGCCGCCGCTCGAGAACAACCCCGAGATTCCCCCGTCATCGAGAGATGAGGGCCTTCGTCTCCTGCATGGCCTAGAGACCAATCTCGCGACCTCTCTCCAAACGCCTCAGGAGGCTTGACTCCCTTGAGTCCACCCAGTGAGCTCCAAGAGATACCCGTCGCGATTCGAGAGCAGAGCGGGGTTCTTTGCTTCCACTCGAGATGAATGCCTGTCTCCCCGGGTGCGTCTGGAATGCAACCCCGAGATCCCTGTCGCCCCTGGAGAGGAACATTGGCTTCTGGACACAAGCCTAGATGAGGTCTATTGGCCCTGCAGTCACTCGAGAGCAATCCCCAGCTTTCCTTCGCAACTCGAATGGAAGATTGGACTTGCCTGGGCCAACACAAGAGGCAGCCTGAATTCCCCGTCGTAACTCGAGAATCCCGCCGTAACTCGAGAAAAACCACGTGGCTCCCCCGTCATCGCAAGATGAAGCCCTTTCCCGCTACAGCGCCTCAGGAGAAGTCCCACGTTAGGAATTGGAGGTCGAAAGGGCACTTGGCACCCTTGATGCGACCCACAAAGTTCCCCGAAATCCCGGTCTCCCTCGAGAGGAACACTGAGGTTTTCCGGCACCCCCTCCTCTGAGCCCTTTCTCCCCTCCTGATCTGGACAGGAGGGTCGACTCCCCTGCTTTGTCTGGAAGGGGTTCCCGACCTTCCGGTCGCACCTCAGGATGAGGCCGGTCTCACGAAGACATTCCAGACGTGGCCTCGTGGGTGGTTCCACATTCCGTAGGACCCCGATTTCCCGGTCCCCTCTTGATAAGAACCCGATGCCCGGACACCTCTCCGAACTCCAGCCTGTGAATGAAGTCAACACGAAGGGGCAGTTTTTCCGTGCATCGTTCGGAAAAAACCCCAGGTTCCAAATACAGCTCGACAAGCGGCCTCTCTCCCCGGGGACATCTCGAGAGGCAAGCGGAGTTCCATGCCTCAACCCAAGACGAGGCCTGACTCTCCTGTCCCCAGTCTGCAGGGACCCTGCGATCGGAGTCTGAAATCAGAGGTACCCTGCGGTTCCTGCCTCAACTGGAGATGAGGCCCTCTTCCAATGCACCAAGCCCAGTGGAGTCCCGAGAGGCCCCTCCCACCTCCAGTTTCCCTGGCTTCTCAGAGCCACCATGAGAAGCCCCCTGAGGTCACCTGCACAAGTCGAGGGAACCCAGGGTTTCCTGCCTCAACCCGGGAAAGACCTCGAGAGACCTTCTTCAACACGTCTCGAGGCCAGATTCCCCTACCATGGCTCGGGAGCAATGACGCGCTCCCCCTCGCCACTCGCATGGAGACCCGACTTCCCTGGCGCCCCACGAGAGGCTCACTGACCTCGCCGTCGTACCTCGTGAGAAACCGCACACTGGGGCCGCCGCTCGAGAACAACCCCGAGATTCCCCCGTCATCGAGAGATGAGGGCCTTCGTCTCCTGCATGGCCTAGAGACCAATCTCGCGACCTCTCTCCAAACGCCTCAGGAGGCTTGACTCCCTTGAGTCCACCCAGTGAGCTCCAAGAGATACCCGTCGCGATTCGAGAGCAGAGCGGGGTTCTTTGCTTCCACTCGAGATGAATGCCTGTCTCCCCGGGTGCGTCTGGAATGCAACCCCGAGATCCCTGTCGCCCCTGGAGAGGAACATTGGCTTCTGGACACAAGCCTAGATGAGGTCTATTGGCCCTGCAGTCACTCGAGAGCAATCCCCAGCTTTCCTTCGCAACTCGAATGGAAGATTGGACTTGCCTGGGCCAACACAAGAGGCAGCCTGAATTCCCCGTCGTAACTCGAGAATCCCGCCGTAACTCGAGAAAAACCACGTGGCTCCCCCGTCATCGCAAGATGAAGCCCTTTCCCGCTACAGCGCCTCAGGAGAAGTCCCACGTTAGGAATTGGAGGTCGAAAGGGCACTTGGCACCCTTGATGCGACCCACAAAGTTCCCCGAAATCCCGGTCTCCCTCGAGAGGAACACTGAGGTTTTCCGGCACCCCCTCCTCTGAGCCCTTTCTCCCCTCCTGATCTGGACAGGAGGGTCGACTCCCCTGCTTTGTCTGGAAGGGGTTCCCGACCTTCCGGTCGCACCTCAGGATGAGGCCGGTCTCACGAAGACATTCCAGACGTGGCCTCGTGGGTGGTTCCACATTCCGTAGGACCCCGATTTCCCGGTCCCCTCTTGATAAGAACCCGATGCCCGGACACCTCTCCGAACTCCAGCCTGTGAATGAAGTCAACACGAAGGGGCAGTTTTTCCGTGCATCGTTCGGAAAAAACCCCAGGTTCCAAATACAGCTCGACAAGCGGCCTCTCTCCCCGGGGACATCTCGAGAGGCAAGCGGAGTTCCATGCCTCAACCCAAGACGAGGCCTGACTCTCCTGTCCCCAGTCTGCAGGGACCCTGCGATCGGAGTCTGAAATCAGAGGTACCCTGCGGTTCCTGCCTCAACTGGAGATGAGGCCCTCTTCCAATGCACCAAGCCCAGTGGAGTCCCGAGAGGCCCCTCCCACCTCCAGTTTCCCTGGCTTCTCAGAGCCACCATGAGAAGCCCCCTGAGGTCACCTGCACAAGTCGAGGGAACCCAGGGTTTCCTGCCTCAACCCGGGAAAGACCTCGAGAGACCTTCTTCAACACGTCTCGAGGCCAGATTCCCCTACCATGGCTCGGGAGCAATGACGCGCTCCCCCTCGCCACTCGCATGGAGACCCGACTTCCCTGGCGCCCCACGAGAGGCTCACTGACCTCGCCGTCGTACCTCGTGAGAAACCGCACACTGGGGCCGCCGCTCGAGAACAACCCCGAGATTCCCCCGTCATCGAGAGATGAGGGCCTTCGTCTCCTGCATGGCCTAGAGACCAATCTCGCGACCTCTCTCCAAACGCCTCAGGAGGCTTGACTCCCTTGAGTCCACCCAGTGAGCTCCAAGAGATACCCGTCGCGATTCGAGAGCAGAGCGGGGTTCTTTGCTTCCACTCGAGATGAATGCCTGTCTCCCCGGGTGCGTCTGGAATGCAACCCCGAGATCCCTGTCGCCCCTGGAGAGGAACATTGGCTTCTGGACACAAGCCTAGATGAGGTCTATTGGCCCTGCAGTCACTCGAGAGCAATCCCCAGCTTTCCTTCGCAACTCGAATGGAAGATTGGACTTGCCTGGGCCAACACAAGAGGCAGCCTGAATTCCCCGTCGTAACTCGAGAATCCCGCCGTAACTCGAGAAAAACCACGTGGCTCCCCCGTCATCGCAAGATGAAGCCCTTTCCCGCTACAGCGCCTCAGGAGAAGTCCCACGTTAGGAATTGGAGGTCGAAAGGGCACTTGGCACCCTTGATGCGACCCACAAAGTTCCCCGAAATCCCGGTCTCCCTCGAGAGGAACACTGAGGTTTTCCGGCACCCCCTCCTCTGAGCCCTTTCTCCCCTCCTGATCTGGACAGGAGGGTCGACTCCCCTGCTTTGTCTGGAAGGGGTTCCCGACCTTCCGGTCGCACCTCAGGATGAGGCCGGTCTCACGAAGACATTCCAGACGTGGCCTCGTGGGTGGTTCCACATTCCGTAGGACCCCGATTTCCCGGTCCCCTCTTGATAAGAACCCGATGCCCGGACACCTCTCCGAACTCCAGCCTGTGAATGAAGTCAACACGAAGGGGCAGTTTTTCCGTGCATCGTTCGGAAAAAACCCCAGGTTCCAAATACAGCTCGACAAGCGGCCTCTCTCCCCGGGGACATCTCGAGAGGCAAGCGGAGTTCCATGCCTCAACCCAAGACGAGGCCTGACTCTCCTGTCCCCAGTCTGCAGGGACCCTGCGATCGGAGTCTGAAATCAGAGGTACCCTGCGGTTCCTGCCTCAACTGGAGATGAGGCCCTCTTCCAATGCACCAAGCCCAGTGGAGTCCCGAGAGGCCCCTCCCACCTCCAGTTTCCCTGGCTTCTCAGAGCCACCATGAGAAGCCCCCTGAGGTCACCTGCACAAGTCGAGGGAACCCAGGGTTTCCTGCCTCAACCCGGGAAAGACCTCGAGAGACCTTCTTCAACACGTCTCGAGGCCAGATTCCCCTACCATGGCTCGGGAGCAATGACGCGCTCCCCCTCGCCACTCGCATGGAGACCCGACTTCCCTGGCGCCCCACGAGAGGCTCACTGACCTCGCCGTCGTACCTCGTGAGAAACCGCACACTGGGGCCGCCGCTCGAGAACAACCCCGAGATTCCCCCGTCATCGAGAGATGAGGGCCTTCGTCTCCTGCATGGCCTAGAGACCAATCTCGCGACCTCTCTCCAAACGCCTCAGGAGGCTTGACTCCCTTGAGTCCACCCAGTGAGCTCCAAGAGATACCCGTCGCGATTCGAGAGCAGAGCGGGGTTCTTTGCTTCCACTCGAGATGAATGCCTGTCTCCCCGGGTGCGTCTGGAATGCAACCCCGAGATCCCTGTCGCCCCTGGAGAGGAACATTGGCTTCTGGACACAAGCCTAGATGAGGTCTATTGGCCCTGCAGTCACTCGAGAGCAATCCCCAGCTTTCCTTCGCAACTCGAATGGAAGATTGGACTTGCCTGGGCCAACACAAGAGGCAGCCTGAATTCCCCGTCGTAACTCGAGAATCCCGCCGTAACTCGAGAAAAACCACGTGGCTCCCCCGTCATCGCAAGATGAAGCCCTTTCCCGCTACAGCGCCTCAGGAGAAGTCCCACGTTAGGAATTGGAGGTCGAAAGGGCACTTGGCACCCTTGATGCGACCCACAAAGTTCCCCGAAATCCCGGTCTCCCTCGAGAGGAACACTGAGGTTTTCCGGCACCCCCTCCTCTGAGCCCTTTCTCCCCTCCTGATCTGGACAGGAGGGTCGACTCCCCTGCTTTGTCTGGAAGGGGTTCCCGACCTTCCGGTCGCACCTCAGGATGAGGCCGGTCTCACGAAGACATTCCAGACGTGGCCTCGTGGGTGGTTCCACATTCCGTAGGACCCCGATTTCCCGGTCCCCTCTTGATAAGAACCCGATGCCCGGACACCTCTCCGAACTCCAGCCTGTGAATGAAGTCAACACGAAGGGGCAGTTTTTCCGTGCATCGTTCGGAAAAAACCCCAGGTTCCAAATACAGCTCGACAAGCGGCCTCTCTCCCCGGGGACATCTCGAGAGGCAAGCGGAGTTCCATGCCTCAACCCAAGACGAGGCCTGACTCTCCTGTCCCCAGTCTGCAGGGACCCTGCGATCGGAGTCTGAAATCAGAGGTACCCTGCGGTTCCTGCCTCAACTGGAGATGAGGCCCTCTTCCAATGCACCAAGCCCAGTGGAGTCCCGAGAGGCCCCTCCCACCTCCAGTTTCCCTGGCTTCTCAGAGCCACCATGAGAAGCCCCCTGAGGTCACCTGCACAAGTCGAGGGAACCCAGGGTTTCCTGCCTCAACCCGGGAAAGACCTCGAGAGACCTTCTTCAACACGTCTCGAGGCCAGATTCCCCTACCATGGCTCGGGAGCAATGACGCGCTCCCCCTCGCCACTCGCATGGAGACCCGACTTCCCTGGCGCCCCACGAGAGGCTCACTGACCTCGCCGTCGTACCTCGTGAGAAACCGCACACTGGGGCCGCCGCTCGAGAACAACCCCGAGATTCCCCCGTCATCGAGAGATGAGGGCCTTCGTCTCCTGCATGGCCTAGAGACCAATCTCGCGACCTCTCTCCAAACGCCTCAGGAGGCTTGACTCCCTTGAGTCCACCCAGTGAGCTCCAAGAGATACCCGTCGCGATTCGAGAGCAGAGCGGGGTTCTTTGCTTCCACTCGAGATGAATGCCTGTCTCCCCGGGTGCGTCTGGAATGCAACCCCGAGATCCCTGTCGCCCCTGGAGAGGAACATTGGCTTCTGGACACAAGCCTAGATGAGGTCTATTGGCCCTGCAGTCACTCGAGAGCAATCCCCAGCTTTCCTTCGCAACTCGAATGGAAGATTGGACTTGCCTGGGCCAACACAAGAGGCAGCCTGAATTCCCCGTCGTAACTCGAGAATCCCGCCGTAACTCGAGAAAAACCACGTGGCTCCCCCGTCATCGCAAGATGAAGCCCTTTCCCGCTACAGCGCCTCAGGAGAAGTCCCACGTTAGGAATTGGAGGTCGAAAGGGCACTTGGCACCCTTGATGCGACCCACAAAGTTCCCCGAAATCCCGGTCTCCCTCGAGAGGAACACTGAGGTTTTCCGGCACCCCCTCCTCTGAGCCCTTTCTCCCCTCCTGATCTGGACAGGAGGGTCGACTCCCCTGCTTTGTCTGGAAGGGGTTCCCGACCTTCCGGTCGCACCTCAGGATGAGGCCGGTCTCACGAAGACATTCCAGACGTGGCCTCGTGGGTGGTTCCACATTCCGTAGGACCCCGATTTCCCGGTCCCCTCTTGATAAGAACCCGATGCCCGGACACCTCTCCGAACTCCAGCCTGTGAATGAAGTCAACACGAAGGGGCAGTTTTTCCGTGCATCGTTCGGAAAAAACCCCAGGTTCCAAATACAGCTCGACAAGCGGCCTCTCTCCCCGGGGACATCTCGAGAGGCAAGCGGAGTTCCATGCCTCAACCCAAGACGAGGCCTGACTCTCCTGTCCCCAGTCTGCAGGGACCCTGCGATCGGAGTCTGAAATCAGAGGTACCCTGCGGTTCCTGCCTCAACTGGAGATGAGGCCCTCTTCCAATGCACCAAGCCCAGTGGAGTCCCGAGAGGCCCCTCCCACCTCCAGTTTCCCTGGCTTCTCAGAGCCACCATGAGAAGCCCCCTGAGGTCACCTGCACAAGTCGAGGGAACCCAGGGTTTCCTGCCTCAACCCGGGAAAGACCTCGAGAGACCTTCTTCAACACGTCTCGAGGCCAGATTCCCCTACCATGGCTCGGGAGCAATGACGCGCTCCCCCTCGCCACTCGCATGGAGACCCGACTTCCCTGGCGCCCCACGAGAGGCTCACTGACCTCGCCGTCGTACCTCGTGAGAAACCGCACACTGGGGCCGCCGCTCGAGAACAACCCCGAGATTCCCCCGTCATCGAGAGATGAGGGCCTTCGTCTCCTGCATGGCCTAGAGACCAATCTCGCGACCTCTCTCCAAACGCCTCAGGAGGCTTGACTCCCTTGAGTCCACCCAGTGAGCTCCAAGAGATACCCGTCGCGATTCGAGAGCAGAGCGGGGTTCTTTGCTTCCACTCGAGATGAATGCCTGTCTCCCCGGGTGCGTCTGGAATGCAACCCCGAGATCCCTGTCGCCCCTGGAGAGGAACATTGGCTTCTGGACACAAGCCTAGATGAGGTCTATTGGCCCTGCAGTCACTCGAGAGCAATCCCCAGCTTTCCTTCGCAACTCGAATGGAAGATTGGACTTGCCTGGGCCAACACAAGAGGCAGCCTGAATTCCCCGTCGTAACTCGAGAATCCCGCCGTAACTCGAGAAAAACCACGTGGCTCCCCCGTCATCGCAAGATGAAGCCCTTTCCCGCTACAGCGCCTCAGGAGAAGTCCCACGTTAGGAATTGGAGGTCGAAAGGGCACTTGGCACCCTTGATGCGACCCACAAAGTTCCCCGAAATCCCGGTCTCCCTCGAGAGGAACACTGAGGTTTTCCGGCACCCCCTCCTCTGAGCCCTTTCTCCCCTCCTGATCTGGACAGGAGGGTCGACTCCCCTGCTTTGTCTGGAAGGGGTTCCCGACCTTCCGGTCGCACCTCAGGATGAGGCCGGTCTCACGAAGACATTCCAGACGTGGCCTCGTGGGTGGTTCCACATTCCGTAGGACCCCGATTTCCCGGTCCCCTCTTGATAAGAACCCGATGCCCGGACACCTCTCCGAACTCCAGCCTGTGAATGAAGTCAACACGAAGGGGCAGTTTTTCCGTGCATCGTTCGGAAAAAACCCCAGGTTCCAAATACAGCTCGACAAGCGGCCTCTCTCCCCGGGGACATCTCGAGAGGCAAGCGGAGTTCCATGCCTCAACCCAAGACGAGGCCTGACTCTCCTGTCCCCAGTCTGCAGGGACCCTGCGATCGGAGTCTGAAATCAGAGGTACCCTGCGGTTCCTGCCTCAACTGGAGATGAGGCCCTCTTCCAATGCACCAAGCCCAGTGGAGTCCCGAGAGGCCCCTCCCACCTCCAGTTTCCCTGGCTTCTCAGAGCCACCATGAGAAGCCCCCTGAGGTCACCTGCACAAGTCGAGGGAACCCAGGGTTTCCTGCCTCAACCCGGGAAAGACCTCGAGAGACCTTCTTCAACACGTCTCGAGGCCAGATTCCCCTACCATGGCTCGGGAGCAATGACGCGCTCCCCCTCGCCACTCGCATGGAGACCCGACTTCCCTGGCGCCCCACGAGAGGCTCACTGACCTCGCCGTCGTACCTCGTGAGAAACCGCACACTGGGGCCGCCGCTCGAGAACAACCCCGAGATTCCCCCGTCATCGAGAGATGAGGGCCTTCGTCTCCTGCATGGCCTAGAGACCAATCTCGCGACCTCTCTCCAAACGCCTCAGGAGGCTTGACTCCCTTGAGTCCACCCAGTGAGCTCCAAGAGATACCCGTCGCGATTCGAGAGCAGAGCGGGGTTCTTTGCTTCCACTCGAGATGAATGCCTGTCTCCCCGGGTGCGTCTGGAATGCAACCCCGAGATCCCTGTCGCCCCTGGAGAGGAACATTGGCTTCTGGACACAAGCCTAGATGAGGTCTATTGGCCCTGCAGTCACTCGAGAGCAATCCCCAGCTTTCCTTCGCAACTCGAATGGAAGATTGGACTTGCCTGGGCCAACACAAGAGGCAGCCTGAATTCCCCGTCGTAACTCGAGAATCCCGCCGTAACTCGAGAAAAACCACGTGGCTCCCCCGTCATCGCAAGATGAAGCCCTTTCCCGCTACAGCGCCTCAGGAGAAGTCCCACGTTAGGAATTGGAGGTCGAAAGGGCACTTGGCACCCTTGATGCGACCCACAAAGTTCCCCGAAATCCCGGTCTCCCTCGAGAGGAACACTGAGGTTTTCCGGCACCCCCTCCTCTGAGCCCTTTCTCCCCTCCTGATCTGGACAGGAGGGTCGACTCCCCTGCTTTGTCTGGAAGGGGTTCCCGACCTTCCGGTCGCACCTCAGGATGAGGCCGGTCTCACGAAGACATTCCAGACGTGGCCTCGTGGGTGGTTCCACATTCCGTAGGACCCCGATTTCCCGGTCCCCTCTTGATAAGAACCCGATGCCCGGACACCTCTCCGAACTCCAGCCTGTGAATGAAGTCAACACGAAGGGGCAGTTTTTCCGTGCATCGTTCGGAAAAAACCCCAGGTTCCAAATACAGCTCGACAAGCGGCCTCTCTCCCCGGGGACATCTCGAGAGGCAAGCGGAGTTCCATGCCTCAACCCAAGACGAGGCCTGACTCTCCTGTCCCCAGTCTGCAGGGACCCTGCGATCGGAGTCTGAAATCAGAGGTACCCTGCGGTTCCTGCCTCAACTGGAGATGAGGCCCTCTTCCAATGCACCAAGCCCAGTGGAGTCCCGAGAGGCCCCTCCCACCTCCAGTTTCCCTGGCTTCTCAGAGCCACCATGAGAAGCCCCCTGAGGTCACCTGCACAAGTCGAGGGAACCCAGGGTTTCCTGCCTCAACCCGGGAAAGACCTCGAGAGACCTTCTTCAACACGTCTCGAGGCCAGATTCCCCTACCATGGCTCGGGAGCAATGACGCGCTCCCCCTCGCCACTCGCATGGAGACCCGACTTCCCTGGCGCCCCACGAGAGGCTCACTGACCTCGCCGTCGTACCTCGTGAGAAACCGCACACTGGGGCCGCCGCTCGAGAACAACCCCGAGATTCCCCCGTCATCGAGAGATGAGGGCCTTCGTCTCCTGCATGGCCTAGAGACCAATCTCGCGACCTCTCTCCAAACGCCTCAGGAGGCTTGACTCCCTTGAGTCCACCCAGTGAGCTCCAAGAGATACCCGTCGCGATTCGAGAGCAGAGCGGGGTTCTTTGCTTCCACTCGAGATGAATGCCTGTCTCCCCGGGTGCGTCTGGAATGCAACCCCGAGATCCCTGTCGCCCCTGGAGAGGAACATTGGCTTCTGGACACAAGCCTAGATGAGGTCTATTGGCCCTGCAGTCACTCGAGAGCAATCCCCAGCTTTCCTTCGCAACTCGAATGGAAGATTGGACTTGCCTGGGCCAACACAAGAGGCAGCCTGAATTCCCCGTCGTAACTCGAGAATCCCGCCGTAACTCGAGAAAAACCACGTGGCTCCCCCGTCATCGCAAGATGAAGCCCTTTCCCGCTACAGCGCCTCAGGAGAAGTCCCACGTTAGGAATTGGAGGTCGAAAGGGCACTTGGCACCCTTGATGCGACCCACAAAGTTCCCCGAAATCCCGGTCTCCCTCGAGAGGAACACTGAGGTTTTCCGGCACCCCCTCCTCTGAGCCCTTTCTCCCCTCCTGATCTGGACAGGAGGGTCGACTCCCCTGCTTTGTCTGGAAGGGGTTCCCGACCTTCCGGTCGCACCTCAGGATGAGGCCGGTCTCACGAAGACATTCCAGACGTGGCCTCGTGGGTGGTTCCACATTCCGTAGGACCCCGATTTCCCGGTCCCCTCTTGATAAGAACCCGATGCCCGGACACCTCTCCGAACTCCAGCCTGTGAATGAAGTCAACACGAAGGGGCAGTTTTTCCGTGCATCGTTCGGAAAAAACCCCAGGTTCCAAATACAGCTCGACAAGCGGCCTCTCTCCCCGGGGACATCTCGAGAGGCAAGCGGAGTTCCATGCCTCAACCCAAGACGAGGCCTGACTCTCCTGTCCCCAGTCTGCAGGGACCCTGCGATCGGAGTCTGAAATCAGAGGTACCCTGCGGTTCCTGCCTCAACTGGAGATGAGGCCCTCTTCCAATGCACCAAGCCCAGTGGAGTCCCGAGAGGCCCCTCCCACCTCCAGTTTCCCTGGCTTCTCAGAGCCACCATGAGAAGCCCCCTGAGGTCACCTGCACAAGTCGAGGGAACCCAGGGTTTCCTGCCTCAACCCGGGAAAGACCTCGAGAGACCTTCTTCAACACGTCTCGAGGCCAGATTCCCCTACCATGGCTCGGGAGCAATGACGCGCTCCCCCTCGCCACTCGCATGGAGACCCGACTTCCCTGGCGCCCCACGAGAGGCTCACTGACCTCGCCGTCGTACCTCGTGAGAAACCGCACACTGGGGCCGCCGCTCGAGAACAACCCCGAGATTCCCCCGTCATCGAGAGATGAGGGCCTTCGTCTCCTGCATGGCCTAGAGACCAATCTCGCGACCTCTCTCCAAACGCCTCAGGAGGCTTGACTCCCTTGAGTCCACCCAGTGAGCTCCAAGAGATACCCGTCGCGATTCGAGAGCAGAGCGGGGTTCTTTGCTTCCACTCGAGATGAATGCCTGTCTCCCCGGGTGCGTCTGGAATGCAACCCCGAGATCCCTGTCGCCCCTGGAGAGGAACATTGGCTTCTGGACACAAGCCTAGATGAGGTCTATTGGCCCTGCAGTCACTCGAGAGCAATCCCCAGCTTTCCTTCGCAACTCGAATGGAAGATTGGACTTGCCTGGGCCAACACAAGAGGCAGCCTGAATTCCCCGTCGTAACTCGAGAATCCCGCCGTAACTCGAGAAAAACCACGTGGCTCCCCCGTCATCGCAAGATGAAGCCCTTTCCCGCTACAGCGCCTCAGGAGAAGTCCCACGTTAGGAATTGGAGGTCGAAAGGGCACTTGGCACCCTTGATGCGACCCACAAAGTTCCCCGAAATCCCGGTCTCCCTCGAGAGGAACACTGAGGTTTTCCGGCACCCCCTCCTCTGAGCCCTTTCTCCCCTCCTGATCTGGACAGGAGGGTCGACTCCCCTGCTTTGTCTGGAAGGGGTTCCCGACCTTCCGGTCGCACCTCAGGATGAGGCCGGTCTCACGAAGACATTCCAGACGTGGCCTCGTGGGTGGTTCCACATTCCGTAGGACCCCGATTTCCCGGTCCCCTCTTGATAAGAACCCGATGCCCGGACACCTCTCCGAACTCCAGCCTGTGAATGAAGTCAACACGAAGGGGCAGTTTTTCCGTGCATCGTTCGGAAAAAACCCCAGGTTCCAAATACAGCTCGACAAGCGGCCTCTCTCCCCGGGGACATCTCGAGAGGCAAGCGGAGTTCCATGCCTCAACCCAAGACGAGGCCTGACTCTCCTGTCCCCAGTCTGCAGGGACCCTGCGATCGGAGTCTGAAATCAGAGGTACCCTGCGGTTCCTGCCTCAACTGGAGATGAGGCCCTCTTCCAATGCACCAAGCCCAGTGGAGTCCCGAGAGGCCCCTCCCACCTCCAGTTTCCCTGGCTTCTCAGAGCCACCATGAGAAGCCCCCTGAGGTCACCTGCACAAGTCGAGGGAACCCAGGGTTTCCTGCCTCAACCCGGGAAAGACCTCGAGAGACCTTCTTCAACACGTCTCGAGGCCAGATTCCCCTACCATGGCTCGGGAGCAATGACGCGCTCCCCCTCGCCACTCGCATGGAGACCCGACTTCCCTGGCGCCCCACGAGAGGCTCACTGACCTCGCCGTCGTACCTCGTGAGAAACCGCACACTGGGGCCGCCGCTCGAGAACAACCCCGAGATTCCCCCGTCATCGAGAGATGAGGGCCTTCGTCTCCTGCATGGCCTAGAGACCAATCTCGCGACCTCTCTCCAAACGCCTCAGGAGGCTTGACTCCCTTGAGTCCACCCAGTGAGCTCCAAGAGATACCCGTCGCGATTCGAGAGCAGAGCGGGGTTCTTTGCTTCCACTCGAGATGAATGCCTGTCTCCCCCGGGTGCGTCTGGAATGCAACCCCGAGATCCCTGTCGCCCCTGGAGAGGAACATTGGCTTCTGGACACAAGCCTAGATGAGGTCTATTGGCCCTGCAGTCACTCGAGAGCAATCCCCAGCTTTCCTTCGCAACTCGAATGGAAGATTGGACTTGCCTGGGCCAACACAAGAGGCAGCCTGAATTCCCCGTCGTAACTCGAGAATCCCGCCGTAACTCGAGAAAAACCACGTGGCTCCCCCGTCATCGCAAGATGAAGCCCTTTCCCGC
This sequence comes from Bos indicus, assembly GCF_029378745.1. Classification (NCBI taxonomy): domain Eukaryota; kingdom Metazoa; phylum Chordata; class Mammalia; order Artiodactyla; family Bovidae; genus Bos; species Bos indicus. Next base: position 391,900 of record NW_027223724.1, read on the forward strand.
TACAGCGCCTCAGGAGAAGTCCCACGTTAGGAATTGGAGGTCGAAAGGGCACTTGGCACCCTTGATGCGACCCACAAAGTTCCCCGAAATCCCGGTCTCCCTCGAGAGGAACACTGAGGTTTTCCGGCACCCCCTCCTCTGAGCCCTTTCTCCCCTCCTGATCTGGACAGGAGGGTCGACTCCCCTGCTTTGTCTGGAAGGGGTTCCCGACCTTCCGGTCGCACCTCAGGATGAGGCCGGTCTCACGAAGACATTCCAGACGTGGCCTCGTGGGTGGTTCCACATTCCGTAGGACCCCGATTTCCCGGTCCCCTCTTGATAAGAACCCGATGCCCGGACACCTCTCCGAACTCCAGCCTGTGAATGAAGTCAACACGAAGGGGCAGTTTTTCCGTGCATCGTTCGGAAAAAACCCCAGGTTCCAAATACAGCTCGACAAGCGGCCTCTCTCCCCGGGGACATCTCGAGAGGCAAGCGGAGTTCCATGCCTCAACCCAAGACGAGGCCTGACTCTCCTGTCCCCAGTCTGCAGGGACCCTGCGATCGGAGTCTGAAATCAGAGGTACCCTGCGGTTCCTGCCTCAACTGGAGATGAGGCCCTCTTCCAATGCACCAAGCCCAGTGGAGTCCCGAGAGGCCCCTCCCACCTCCAGTTTCCCTGGCTTCTCAGAGCCACCATGAGAAGCCCCCTGAGGTCACCTGCACAAGTCGAGGGAACCCAGGGTTTCCTGCCTCAACCCGGGAAAGACCTCGAGAGACCTTCTTCAACACGTCTCGAGGCCAGATTCCCCTACCATGGCTCGGGAGCAATGACGCGCTCCCCCTCGCCACTCGCATGGAGACCCGACTTCCCTGGCGCCCCACGAGAGGCTCACTGACCTCGCCGTCGTACCTCGTGAGAAACCGCACACTGGGGCCGCCGCTCGAGAACAACCCCGAGATTCCCCCGTCATCGAGAGATGAGGGCCTTCGTCTCCTGCATGGCCTAGAGACCAATCTCGCGACCTCTCTCCAAACGCCTCAGGAGGCTTGACTCCCTTGAGTCCACCCAGTGAGCTCCAAGAGATACCCGTCGCGATTCGAGAGCAGAGCGGGGTTCTTTGCTTCCACTCGAGATGAATGCCTGTCTCCCCGGGTGCGTCTGGAATGCAACCCCGAGATCCCTGTCGCCCCTGGAGAGGAACATTGGCTTCTGGACACAAGCCTAGATGAGGTCTATTGGCCCTGCAGTCACTCGAGAGCAATCCCCAGCTTTCCTTCGCAACTCGAATGGAAGATTGGACTTGCCTGGGCCAACACAAGAGGCAGCCTGAATTCCCCGTCGTAACTCGAGAATCCCGCCGTAACTCGAGAAAAACCACGTGGCTCCCCCGTCATCGCAAGATGAAGCCCTTTCCCGCTACAGCGCCTCAGGAGAAGTCCCACGTTAGGAATTGGAGGTCGAAAGGGCACTTGGCACCCTTGATGCGACCCACAAAGTTCCCCGAAATCCCGGTCTCCCTCGAGAGGAACACTGAGGTTTTCCGGCACCCCCTCCTCTGAGCCCTTTCTCCCCTCCTGATCTGGACAGGAGGGTCGACTCCCCTGCTTTGTCTGGAAGGGGTTCCCGACCTTCCGGTCGCACCTCAGGATGAGGCCGGTCTCACGAAGACATTCCAGACGTGGCCTCGTGGGTGGTTCCACATTCCGTAGGACCCCGATTTCCCGGTCCCCTCTTGATAAGAACCCGATGCCCGGACACCTCTCCGAACTCCAGCCTGTGAATGAAGTCAACACGAAGGGGCAGTTTTTCCGTGCATCGTTCGGAAAAAACCCCAGGTTCCAAATACAGCTCGACAAGCGGCCTCTCTCCCCGGGGACATCTCGAGAGGCAAGCGGAGTTCCATGCCTCAACCCAAGACGAGGCCTGACTCTCCTGTCCCCAGTCTGCAGGGACCCTGCGATCGGAGTCTGAAATCAGAGGTACCCTGCGGTTCCTGCCTCAACTGGAGATGAGGCCCTCTTCCAATGCACCAAGCCCAGTGGAGTCCCGAGAGGCCCCTCCCACCTCCAGTTTCCCTGGCTTCTCAGAGCCACCATGAGAAGCCCCCTGAGGTCACCTGCACAAGTCGAGGGAACCCAGGGTTTCCTGCCTCAACCCGGGAAAGACCTCGAGAGACCTTCTTCAACACGTCTCGAGGCCAGATTCCCCTACCATGGCTCGGGAGCAATGACGCGCTCCCCCTCGCCACTCGCATGGAGACCCGACTTCCCTGGCGCCCCACGAGAGGCTCACTGACCTCGCCGTCGTACCTCGTGAGAAACCGCACACTGGGGCCGCCGCTCGAGAACAACCCCGAGATTCCCCCGTCATCGAGAGATGAGGGCCTTCGTCTCCTGCATGGCCTAGAGACCAATCTCGCGACCTCTCTCCAAACGCCTCAGGAGGCTTGACTCCCTTGAGTCCACCCAGTGAGCTCCAAGAGATACCCGTCGCGATTCGAGAGCAGAGCGGGGTTCTTTGCTTCCACTCGAGATGAATGCCTGTCTCCCCGGGTGCGTCTGGAATGCAACCCCGAGATCCCTGTCGCCCCTGGAGAGGAACATTGGCTTCTGGACACAAGCCTAGATGAGGTCTATTGGCCCTGCAGTCACTCGAGAGCAATCCCCAGCTTTCCTTCGCAACTCGAATGGAAGATTGGACTTGCCTGGGCCAACACAAGAGGCAGCCTGAATTCCCCGTCGTAACTCGAGAATCCCGCCGTAACTCGAGAAAAACCACGTGGCTCCCCCGTCATCGCAAGATGAAGCCCTTTCCCGCTACAGCGCCTCAGGAGAAGTCCCACGTTAGGAATTGGAGGTCGAAAGGGCACTTGGCACCCTTGATGCGACCCACAAAGTTCCCCGAAATCCCGGTCTCCCTCGAGAGGAACACTGAGGTTTTCCGGCACCCCCTCCTCTGAGCCCTTTCTCCCCTCCTGATCTGGACAGGAGGGTCGACTCCCCTGCTTTGTCTGGAAGGGGTTCCCGACCTTCCGGTCGCACCTCAGGATGAGGCCGGTCTCACGAAGACATTCCAGACGTGGCCTCGTGGGTGGTTCCACATTCCGTAGGACCCCGATTTCCCGGTCCCCTCTTGATAAGAACCCGATGCCCGGACACCTCTCCGAACTCCAGCCTGTGAATGAAGTCAACACGAAGGGGCAGTTTTTCCGTGCATCGTTCGGAAAAAACCCCAGGTTCCAAATACAGCTCGACAAGCGGCCTCTCTCCCCGGGGACATCTCGAGAGGCAAGCGGAGTTCCATGCCTCAACCCAAGACGAGGCCTGACTCTCCTGTCCCCAGTCTGCAGGGACCCTGCGATCGGAGTCTGAAATCAGAGGTACCCTGCGGTTCCTGCCTCAACTGGAGATGAGGCCCTCTTCCAATGCACCAAGCCCAGTGGAGTCCCGAGAGGCCCCTCCCACCTCCAGTTTCCCTGGCTTCTCAGAGCCACCATGAGAAGCCCCCTGAGGTCACCTGCACAAGTCGAGGGAACCCAGGGTTTCCTGCCTCAACCCGGGAAAGACCTCGAGAGACCTTCTTCAACACGTCTCGAGGCCAGATTCCCCTACCATGGCTCGGGAGCAATGACGCGCTCCCCCTCGCCACTCGCATGGAGACCCGACTTCCCTGGCGCCCCACGAGAGGCTCACTGACCTCGCCGTCGTACCTCGTGAGAAACCGCACACTGGGGCCGCCGCTCGAGAACAACCCCGAGATTCCCCCGTCATCGAGAGATGAGGGCCTTCGTCTCCTGCATGGCCTAGAGACCAATCTCGCGACCTCTCTCCAAACGCCTCAGGAGGCTTGACTCCCTTGAGTCCACCCAGTGAGCTCCAAGAGATACCCGTCGCGATTCGAGAGCAGAGCGGGGTTCTTTGCTTCCACTCGAGATGAATGCCTGTCTCCCCGGGTGCGTCTGGAATGCAACCCCGAGATCCCTGTCGCCCCTGGAGAGGAACATTGGCTTCTGGACACAAGCCTAGATGAGGTCTATTGGCCCTGCAGTCACTCGAGAGCAATCCCCAGCTTTCCTTCGCAACTCGAATGGAAGATTGGACTTGCCTGGGCCAACACAAGAGGCAGCCTGAATTCCCCGTCGTAACTCGAGAATCCCGCCGTAACTCGAGAAAAACCACGTGGCTCCCCCGTCATCGCAAGATGAAGCCCTTTCCCGCTACAGCGCCTCAGGAGAAGTCCCACGTTAGGAATTGGAGGTCGAAAGGGCACTTGGCACCCTTGATGCGACCCACAAAGTTCCCCGAAATCCCGGTCTCCCTCGAGAGGAACACTGAGGTTTTCCGGCACCCCCTCCTCTGAGCCCTTTCTCCCCTCCTGATCTGGACAGGAGGGTCGACTCCCCTGCTTTGTCTGGAAGGGGTTCCCGACCTTCCGGTCGCACCTCAGGATGAGGCCGGTCTCACGAAGACATTCCAGACGTGGCCTCGTGGGTGGTTCCACATTCCGTAGGACCCCGATTTCCCGGTCCCCTCTTGATAAGAACCCGATGCCCGGACACCTCTCCGAACTCCAGCCTGTGAATGAAGTCAACACGAAGGGGCAGTTTTTCCGTGCATCGTTCGGAAAAAACCCCAGGTTCCAAATACAGCTCGACAAGCGGCCTCTCTCCCCGGGGACATCTCGAGAGGCAAGCGGAGTTCCATGCCTCAACCCAAGACGAGGCCTGACTCTCCTGTCCCCAGTCTGCAGGGACCCTGCGATCGGAGTCTGAAATCAGAGGTACCCTGCGGTTCCTGCCTCAACTGGAGATGAGGCCCTCTTCCAATGCACCAAGCCCAGTGGAGTCCCGAGAGGCCCCTCCCACCTCCAGTTTCCCTGGCTTCTCAGAGCCACCATGAGAAGCCCCCTGAGGTCACCTGCACAAGTCGAGGGAACCCAGGGTTTCCTGCCTCAACCCGGGAAAGACCTCGAGAGACCTTCTTCAACACGTCTCGAGGCCAGATTCCCCTACCATGGCTCGGGAGCAATGACGCGCTCCCCCTCGCCACTCGCATGGAGACCCGACTTCCCTGGCGCCCCACGAGAGGCTCACTGACCTCGCCGTCGTACCTCGTGAGAAACCGCACACTGGGGCCGCCGCTCGAGAACAACCCCGAGATTCCCCCGTCATCGAGAGATGAGGGCCTTCGTCTCCTGCATGGCCTAGAGACCAATCTCGCGACCTCTCTCCAAACGCCTCAGGAGGCTTGACTCCCTTGAGTCCACCCAGTGAGCTCCAAGAGATACCCGTCGCGATTCGAGAGCAGAGCGGGGTTCTTTGCTTCCACTCGAGATGAATGCCTGTCTCCCCGGGTGCGTCTGGAATGCAACCCCGAGATCCCTGTCGCCCCTGGAGAGGAACATTGGCTTCTGGACACAAGCCTAGATGAGGTCTATTGGCCCTGCAGTCACTCGAGAGCAATCCCCAGCTTTCCTTCGCAACTCGAATGGAAGATTGGACTTGCCTGGGCCAACACAAGAGGCAGCCTGAATTCCCCGTCGTAACTCGAGAATCCCGCCGTAACTCGAGAAAAACCACGTGGCTCCCCCGTCATCGCAAGATGAAGCCCTTTCCCGCTACAGCGCCTCAGGAGAAGTCCCACGTTAGGAATTGGAGGTCGAAAGGGCACTTGGCACCCTTGATGCGACCCACAAAGTTCCCCGAAATCCCGGTCTCCCTCGAGAGGAACACTGAGGTTTTCCGGCACCCCCTCCTCTGAGCCCTTTCTCCCCTCCTGATCTGGACAGGAGGGTCGACTCCCCTGCTTTGTCTGGAAGGGGTTCCCGACCTTCCGGTCGCACCTCAGGATGAGGCCGGTCTCACGAAGACATTCCAGACGTGGCCTCGTGGGTGGTTCCACATTCCGTAGGACCCCGATTTCCCGGTCCCCTCTTGATAAGAACCCGATGCCCGGACACCTCTCCGAACTCCAGCCTGTGAATGAAGTCAACACGAAGGGGCAGTTTTTCCGTGCATCGTTCGGAAAAAACCCCAGGTTCCAAATACAGCTCGACAAGCGGCCTCTCTCCCCGGGGACATCTCGAGAGGCAAGCGGAGTTCCATGCCTCAACCCAAGACGAGGCCTGACTCTCCTGTCCCCAGTCTGCAGGGACCCTGCGATCGGAGTCTGAAATCAGAGGTACCCTGCGGTTCCTGCCTCAACTGGAGATGAGGCCCTCTTCCAATGCACCAAGCCCAGTGGAGTCCCGAGAGGCCCCTCCCACCTCCAGTTTCCCTGGCTTCTCAGAGCCACCATGAGAAGCCCCCTGAGGTCACCTGCACAAGTCGAGGGAACCCAGGGTTTCCTGCCTCAACCCGGGAAAGACCTCGAGAGACCTTCTTCAACACGTCTCGAGGCCAGATTCCCCTACCATGGCTCGGGAGCAATGACGCGCTCCCCCTCGCCACTCGCATGGAGACCCGACTTCCCTGGCGCCCCACGAGAGGCTCACTGACCTCGCCGTCGTACCTCGTGAGAAACCGCACACTGGGGCCGCCGCTCGAGAACAACCCCGAGATTCCCCCGTCATCGAGAGATGAGGGCCTTCGTCTCCTGCATGGCCTAGAGACCAATCTCGCGACCTCTCTCCAAACGCCTCAGGAGGCTTGACTCCCTTGAGTCCACCCAGTGAGCTCCAAGAGATACCCGTCGCGATTCGAGAGCAGAGCGGGGTTCTTTGCTTCCACTCGAGATGAATGCCTGTCTCCCCGGGTGCGTCTGGAATGCAACCCCGAGATCCCTGTCGCCCCTGGAGAGGAACATTGGCTTCTGGACACAAGCCTAGATGAGGTCTATTGGCCCTGCAGTCACTCGAGAGCAATCCCCAGCTTTCCTTCGCAACTCGAATGGAAGATTGGACTTGCCTGGGCCAACACAAGAGGCAGCCTGAATTCCCCGTCGTAACTCGAGAATCCCGCCGTAACTCGAGAAAAACCACGTGGCTCCCCCGTCATCGCAAGATGAAGCCCTTTCCCGCTACAGCGCCTCAGGAGAAGTCCCACGTTAGGAATTGGAGGTCGAAAGGGCACTTGGCACCCTTGATGCGACCCACAAAGTTCCCCGAAATCCCGGTCTCCCTCGAGAGGAACACTGAGGTTTTCCGGCACCCCCTCCTCTGAGCCCTTTCTCCCCTCCTGATCTGGACAGGAGGGTCGACTCCCCTGCTTTGTCTGGAAGGGGTTCCCGACCTTCCGGTCGCACCTCAGGATGAGGCCGGTCTCACGAAGACATTCCAGACGTGGCCTCGTGGGTGGTTCCACATTCCGTAGGACCCCGATTTCCCGGTCCCCTCTTGATAAGAACCCGATGCCCGGACACCTCTCCGAACTCCAGCCTGTGAATGAAGTCAACACGAAGGGGCAGTTTTTCCGTGCATCGTTCGGAAAAAACCCCAGGTTCCAAATACAGCTCGACAAGCGGCCTCTCTCCCCGGGGACATCTCGAGAGGCAAGCGGAGTTCCATGCCTCAACCCAAGACGAGGCCTGACTCTCCTGTCCCCAGTCTGCAGGGACCCTGCGATCGGAGTCTGAAATCAGAGGTACCCTGCGGTTCCTGCCTCAACTGGAGATGAGGCCCTCTTCCAATGCACCAAGCCCAGTGGAGTCCCGAGAGGCCCCTCCCACCTCCAGTTTCCCTGGCTTCTCAGAGCCACCATGAGAAGCCCCCTGAGGTCACCTGCACAAGTCGAGGGAACCCAGGGTTTCCTGCCTCAACCCGGGAAAGACCTCGAGAGACCTTCTTCAACACGTCTCGAGGCCAGATTCCCCTACCATGGCTCGGGAGCAATGACGCGCTCCCCCTCGCCACTCGCATGGAGACCCGACTTCCCTGGCGCCCCACGAGAGGCTCACTGACCTCGCCGTCGTACCTCGTGAGAAACCGCACACTGGGGCCGCCGCTCGAGAACAACCCCGAGATTCCCCCGTCATCGAGAGATGAGGGCCTTCGTCTCCTGCATGGCCTAGAGACCAATCTCGCGACCTCTCTCCAAACGCCTCAGGAGGCTTGACTCCCTTGAGTCCACCCAGTGAGCTCCAAGAGATACCCGTCGCGATTCGAGAGCAGAGCGGGGTTCTTTGCTTCCACTCGAGATGAATGCCTGTCTCCCCGGGTGCGTCTGGAATGCAACCCCGAGATCCCTGTCGCCCCTGGAGAGGAACATTGGCTTCTGGACACAAGCCTAGATGAGGTCTATTGGCCCTGCAGTCACTCGAGAGCAATCCCCAGCTTTCCTTCGCAACTCGAATGGAAGATTGGACTTGCCTGGGCCAACACAAGAGGCAGCCTGAATTCCCCGTCGTAACTCGAGAATCCCGCCGTAACTCGAGAAAAACCACGTGGCTCCCCCGTCATCGCAAGATGAAGCCCTTTCCCGCTACAGCGCCTCAGGAGAAGTCCCACGTTAGGAATTGGAGGTCGAAAGGGCACTTGGCACCCTTGATGCGACCCACAAAGTTCCCCGAAATCCCGGTCTCCCTCGAGAGGAACACTGAGGTTTTCCGGCACCCCCTCCTCTGAGCCCTTTCTCCCCTCCTGATCTGGACAGGAGGGTCGACTCCCCTGCTTTGTCTGGAAGGGGTTCCCGACCTTCCGGTCGCACCTCAGGATGAGGCCGGTCTCACGAAGACATTCCAGACGTGGCCTCGTGGGTGGTTCCACATTCCGTAGGACCCCGATTTCCCGGTCCCCTCTTGATAAGAACCCGATGCCCGGACACCTCTCCGAACTCCAGCCTGTGAATGAAGTCAACACGAAGGGGCAGTTTTTCCGTGCATCGTTCGGAAAAAACCCCAGGTTCCAAATACAGCTCGACAAGCGGCCTCTCTCCCCGGGGACATCTCGAGAGGCAAGCGGAGTTCCATGCCTCAACCCAAGACGAGGCCTGACTCTCCTGTCCCCAGTCTGCAGGGACCCTGCGATCGGAGTCTGAAATCAGAGGTACCCTGCGGTTCCTGCCTCAACTGGAGATGAGGCCCTCTTCCAATGCACCAAGCCCAGTGGAGTCCCGAGAGGCCCCTCCCACCTCCAGTTTCCCTGGCTTCTCAGAGCCACCATGAGAAGCCCCCTGAGGTCACCTGCACAAGTCGAGGGAACCCAGGGTTTCCTGCCTCAACCCGGGAAAGACCTCGAGAGACCTTCTTCAACACGTCTCGAGGCCAGATTCCCCTACCATGGCTCGGGAGCAATGACGCGCTCCCCCTCGCCACTCGCATGGAGACCCGACTTCCCTGGCGCCCCACGAGAGGCTCACTGACCTCGCCGTCGTACCTCGTGAGAAACCGCACACTGGGGCCGCCGCTCGAGAACAACCCCGAGATTCCCCCGTCATCGAGAGATGAGGGCCTTCGTCTCCTGCATGGCCTAGAGACCAATCTCGCGACCTCTCTCCAAACGCCTCAGGAGGCTTGACTCCCTTGAGTCCACCCAGTGAGCTCCAAGAGATACCCGTCGCGATTCGAGAGCAGAGCGGGGTTCTTTGCTTCCACTCGAGATGAATGCCTGTCTCCCCGGGTGCGTCTGGAATGCAACCCCGAGATCCCTGTCGCCCCTGGAGAGGAACATTGGCTTCTGGACACAAGCCTAGATGAGGTCTATTGGCCCTGCAGTCACTCGAGAGCAATCCCCAGCTTTCCTTCGCAACTCGAATGGAAGATTGGACTTGCCTGGGCCAACACAAGAGGCAGCCTGAATTCCCCGTCGTAACTCGAGAATCCCGCCGTAACTCGAGAAAAACCACGTGGCTCCCCCGTCATCGCAAGATGAAGCCCTTTCCCGCTACAGCGCCTCAGGAGAAGTCCCACGTTAGGAATTGGAGGTCGAAAGGGCACTTGGCACCCTTGATGCGACCCACAAAGTTCCCCGAAATCCCGGTCTCCCTCGAGAGGAACACTGAGGTTTTCCGGCACCCCCTCCTCTGAGCCCTTTCTCCCCTCCTGATCTGGACAGGAGGGTCGACTCCCCTGCTTTGTCTGGAAGGGGTTCCCGACCTTCCGGTCGCACCTCAGGATGAGGCCGGTCTCACGAAGACATTCCAGACGTGGCCTCGTGGGTGGTTCCACATTCCGTAGGACCCCGATTTCCCGGTCCCCTCTTGATAAGAACCCGATGCCCGGACACCTCTCCGAACTCCAGCCTGTGAATGAAGTCAACACGAAGGGGCAGTTTTTCCGTGCATCGTTCGGAAAAAACCCCAGGTTCCAAATACAGCTCGACAAGCGGCCTCTCTCCCCGGGGACATCTCGAGAGGCAAGCGGAGTTCCATGCCTCAACCCAAGACGAGGCCTGACTCTCCTGTCCCCAGTCTGCAGGGACCCTGCGATCGGAGTCTGAAATCAGAGGTACCCTGCGGTTCCTGCCTCAACTGGAGATGAGGCCCTCTTCCAATGCACCAAGCCCAGTGGAGTCCCGAGAGGCCCCTCCCACCTCCAGTTTCCCTGGCTTCTCAGAGCCACCATGAGAAGCCCCCTGAGGTCACCTGCACAAGTCGAGGGAACCCAGGGTTTCCTGCCTCAACCCGGGAAAGACCTCGAGAGACCTTCTTCAACACGTCTCGAGGCCAGATTCCCCTACCATGGCTCGGGAGCAATGACGCGCTCCCCCTCGCCACTCGCATGGAGACCCGACTTCCCTGGCGCCCCACGAGAGGCTCACTGACCTCGCCGTCGTACCTCGTGAGAAACCGCACACTGGGGCCGCCGCTCGAGAACAACCCCGAGATTCCCCCGTCATCGAGAGATGAGGGCCTTCGTCTCCTGCATGGCCTAGAGACCAATCTCGCGACCTCTCTCCAAACGCCTCAGGAGGCTTGACTCCCTTGAGTCCACCCAGTGAGCTCCAAGAGATACCCGTCGCGATTCGAGAGCAGAGCGGGGTTCTTTGCTTCCACTCGAGATGAATGCCTGTCTCCCCGGGTGCGTCTGGAATGCAACCCCGAGATCCCTGTCGCCCCTGGAGAGGAACATTGGCTTCTGGACACAAGCCTAGATGAGGTCTATTGGCCCTGCAGTCACTCGAGAGCAATCCCCAGCTTTCCTTCGCAACTCGAATGGAAGATTGGACTTGCCTGGGCCAACACAAGAGGCAGCCTGAATTCCCCGTCGTAACTCGAGAATCCCGCCGTAACTCGAGAAAAACCACGTGGCTCCCCCGTCATCGCAAGATGAAGCCCTTTCCCGCTACAGCGCCTCAGGAGAAGTCCCACGTTAGGAATTGGAGGTCGAAAGGGCACTTGGCACCCTTGATGCGACCCACAAAGTTCCCCGAAATCCCGGTCTCCCTCGAGAGGAACACTGAGGTTTTCCGGCACCCCCTCCTCTGAGCCCTTTCTCCCCTCCTGATCTGGACAGGAGGGTCGACTCCCCTGCTTTGTCTGGAAGGGGTTCCCGACCTTCCGGTCGCACCTCAGGATGAGGCCGGTCTCACGAAGACATTCCAGACGTGGCCTCGTGGGTGGTTCCACATTCCGTAGGACCCCGATTTCCCGGTCCCCTCTTGATAAGAACCCGATGCCCGGACACCTCTCCGAACTCCAGCCTGTGAATGAAGTCAACACGAAGGGGCAGTTTTTCCGTGCATCGTTCGGAAAAAACCCCAGGTTCCAAATACAGCTCGACAAGCGGCCTCTCTCCCCGGGGACATCTCGAGAGGCAAGCGGAGTTCCATGCCTCAACCCAAGACGAGGCCTGACTCTCCTGTCCCCAGTCTGCAGGGACCCTGCGATCGGAGTCTGAAATCAGAGGTACCCTGCGGTTCCTGCCTCAACTGGAGATGAGGCCCTCTTCCAATGCACCAAGCCCAGTGGAGTCCCGAGAGGCCCCTCCCACCTCCAGTTTCCCTGGCTTCTCAGAGCCACCATGAGAAGCCCCCTGAGGTCACCTGCACAAGTCGAGGGAACCCAGGGTTTCCTGCCTCAACCCGGGAAAGACCTCGAGAGACCTTCTTCAACACGTCTCGAGGCCAGATTCCCCTACCATGGCTCGGGAGCAATGACGCGCTCCCCCTCGCCACTCGCATGGAGACCCGACTTCCCTGGCGCCCCACGAGAGGCTCACTGACCTCGCCGTCGTACCTCGTGAGAAACCGCACACTGGGGCCGCCGCTCGAGAACAACCCCGAGATTCCCCCGTCATCGAGAGATGAGGGCCTTCGTCTCCTGCATGGCCTAGAGACCAATCTCGCGACCTCTCTCCAAACGCCTCAGGAGGCTTGACTCCCTTGAGTCCACCCAGTGAGCTCCAAGAGATACCCGTCGCGATTCGAGAGCAGAGCGGGGTTCTTTGCTTCCACTCGAGATGAATGCCTGTCTCCCCGGGTGCGTCTGGAATGCAACCCCGAGATCCCTGTCGCCCCTGGAGAGGAACATTGGCTTCTGGACACAAGCCTAGATGAGGTCTATTGGCCCTGCAGTCACTCGAGAGCAATCCCCAGCTTTCCTTCGCAACTCGAATGGAAGATTGGACTTGCCTGGGCCAACACAAGAGGCAGCCTGAATTCCCCGTCGTAACTCGAGAATCCCGCCGTAACTCGAGAAAAACCACGTGGCTCCCCCGTCATCGCAAGATGAAGCCCTTTCCCGCTACAGCGCCTCAGGAGAAGTCCCACGTTAGGAATTGGAGGTCGAAAGGGCACTTGGCACCCTTGATGCGACCCACAAAGTTCCCCGAAATCCCGGTCTCCCTCGAGAGGAACACTGAGGTTTTCCGGCACCCCCTCCTCTGAGCCCTTTCTCCCCTCCTGATCTGGACAGGAGGGTCGACTCCCCTGCTTTGTCTGGAAGGGGTTCCCGACCTTCCGGTCGCACCTCAGGATGAGGCCGGTCTCACGAAGACATTCCAGACGTGGCCTCGTGGGTGGTTCCACATTCCGTAGGACCCCGATTTCCCGGTCCCCTCTTGATAAGAACCCGATGCCCGGACACCTCTCCGAACTCCAGCCTGTGAATGAAGTCAACACGAAGGGGCAGTTTTTCCGTGCATCGTTCGGAAAAAACCCCAGGTTCCAAATACAGCTCGACAAGCGGCCTCTCTCCCCGGGGACATCTCGAGAGGCAAGCGGAGTTCCATGCCTCAACCCAAGACGAGGCCTGACTCTCCTGTCCCCAGTCTGCAGGGACCCTGCGATCGGAGTCTGAAATCAGAGGTACCCTGCGGTTCCTGCCTCAACTGGAGATGAGGCCCTCTTCCAATGCACCAAGCCCAGTGGAGTCCCGAGAGGCCCCTCCCACCTCCAGTTTCCCTGGCTTCTCAGAGCCACCATGAGAAGCCCCCTGAGGTCACCTGCACAAGTCGAGGGAACCCAGGGTTTCCTGCCTCAACCCGGGAAAGACCTCGAGAGACCTTCTTCAACACGTCTCGAGGCCAGATTCCCCTACCATGGCTCGGGAGCAATGACGCGCTCCCCCTCGCCACTCGCATGGAGACCCGACTTCCCTGGCGCCCCACGAGAGGCTCACTGACCTCGCCGTCGTACCTCGTGAGAAACCGCACACTGGGGCCGCCGCTCGAGAACAACCCCGAGATTCCCCCGTCATCGAGAGATGAGGGCCTTCGTCTCCTGCATGGCCTAGAGACCAATCTCGCGACCTCTCTCCAAACGCCTCAGGAGGCTTGACTCCCTTGAGTCCACCCAGTGAGCTCCAAGAGATACCCGTCGCGATTCGAGAGCAGAGCGGGGTTCTTTGCTTCCACTCGAGATGAATGCCTGTCTCCCCGGGTGCGTCTGGAATGCAACCCCGAGATCCCTGTCGCCCCTGGAGAGGAACATTGGCTTCTGGACACAAGCCTAGATGAGGTCTATTGGCCCTGCAGTCACTCGAGAGCAATCCCCAGCTTTCCTTCGCAACTCGAATGGAAGATTGGACTTGCCTGGGCCAACACAAGAGGCAGCCTGAATTCCCCGTCGTAACTCGAGAATCCCGCCGTAACTCGAGAAAAACCACGTGGCTCCCCCGTCATCGCAAGATGAAGCCCTTTCCCGCTACAGCGCCTCAGGAGAAGTCCCACGTTAGGAATTGGAGGTCGAAAGGGCACTTGGCACCCTTGATGCGACCCACAAAGTTCCCCGAAATCCCGGTCTCCCTCGAGAGGAACACTGAGGTTTTCCGGCACCCCCTCCTCTGAGCCCTTTCTCCCCTCCTGATCTGGACAGGAGGGTCGACTCCCCTGCTTTGTCTGGAAGGGGTTCCCGACCTTCCGGTCGCACCTCAGGATGAGGCCGGTCTCACGAAGACATTCCAGACGTGGCCTCGTGGGTGGTTCCACATTCCGTAGGACCCCGATTTCCCGGTCCCCTCTTGATAAGAACCCGATGCCCGGACACCTCTCCGAACTCCAGCCTGTGAATGAAGTCAACACGAAGGGGCAGTTTTTCCGTGCATCGTTCGGAAAAAACCCCAGGTTCCAAATACAGCTCGACAAGCGGCCTCTCTCCCCGGGGACATCTCGAGAGGCAAGCGGAGTTCCATGCCTCAACCCAAGACGAGGCCTGACTCTCCTGTCCCCAGTCTGCAGGGACCCTGCGATCGGAGTCTGAAATCAGAGGTACCCTGCGGTTCCTGCCTCAACTGGAGATGAGGCCCTCTTCCAATGCACCAAGCCCAGTGGAGTCCCGAGAGGCCCCTCCCACCTCCAGTTTCCCTGGCTTCTCAGAGCCACCATGAGAAGCCCCCTGAGGTCACCTGCACAAGTCGAGGGAACCCAGGGTTTCCTGCCTCAACCCGGGAAAGACCTCGAGAGACCTTCTTCAACACGTCTCGAGGCCAGATTCCCCTACCATGGCTCGGGAGCAATGACGCGCTCCCCCTCGCCACTCGCATGGAGACCCGACTTCCCTGGCGCCCCACGAGAGGCTCACTGACCTCGCCGTCGTACCTCGTGAGAAACCGCACACTGGGGCCGCCGCTCGAGAACAACCCCGAGATTCCCCCGTCATCGAGAGATGAGGGCCTTCGTCTCCTGCATGGCCTAGAGACCAATCTCGCGACCTCTCTCCAAACGCCTCAGGAGGCTTGACTCCCTTGAGTCCACCCAGTGAGCTCCAAGAGATACCCGTCGCGATTCGAGAGCAGAGCGGGGTTCTTTGCTTCCACTCGAGATGAATGCCTGTCTCCCCGGGTGCGTCTGGAATGCAACCCCGAGATCCCTGTCGCCCCTGGAGAGGAACATTGGCTTCTGGACACAAGCCTAGATGAGGTCTATTGGCCCTGCAGTCACTCGAGAGCAATCCCCAGCTTTCCTTCGCAACTCGAATGGAAGATTGGACTTGCCTGGGCCAACACAAGAGGCAGCCTGAATTCCCCGTCGTAACTCGAGAATCCCGCCGTAACTCGAGAAAAACCACGTGGCTCCCCCGTCATCGCAAGATGAAGCCCTTTCCCGCTACAGCGCCTCAGGAGAAGTCCCACGTTAGGAATTGGAGGTCGAAAGGGCACTTGGCACCCTTGATGCGACCCACAAAGTTCCCCGAAATCCCGGTCTCCCTCGAGAGGAACACTGAGGTTTTCCGGCACCCCCTCCTCTGAGCCCTTTCTCCCCTCCTGATCTGGACAGGAGGGTCGACTCCCCTGCTTTGTCTGGAAGGGGTTCCCGACCTTCCGGTCGCACCTCAGGATGAGGCCGGTCTCACGAAGACATTCCAGACGTGGCCTCGTGGGTGGTTCCACATTCCGTAGGACCCCGATTTCCCGGTCCCCTCTTGATAAGAACCCGATGCCCGGACACCTCTCCGAACTCCAGCCTGTGAATGAAGTCAACACGAAGGGGCAGTTTTTCCGTGCATCGTTCGGAAAAAACCCCAGGTTCCAAATACAGCTCGACAAGCGGCCTCTCTCCCCGGGGACATCTCGAGAGGCAAGCGGAGTTCCATGCCTCAACCCAAGACGAGGCCTGACTCTCCTGTCCCCAGTCTGCAGGGACCCTGCGATCGGAGTCTGAAATCAGAGGTACCCTGCGGTTCCTGCCTCAACTGGAGATGAGGCCCTCTTCCAATGCACCAAGCCCAGTGGAGTCCCGAGAGGCCCCTCCCACCTCCAGTTTCCCTGGCTTCTCAGAGCCACCATGAGAAGCCCCCTGAGGTCACCTGCACAAGTCGAGGGAACCCAGGGTTTCCTGCCTCAACCCGGGAAAGACCTCGAGAGACCTTCTTCAACACGTCTCGAGGCCAGATTCCCCTACCATGGCTCGGGAGCAATGACGCGCTCCCCCTCGCCACTCGCATGGAGACCCGACTTCCCTGGCGCCCCACGAGAGGCTCACTGACCTCGCCGTCGTACCTCGTGAGAAACCGCACACTGGGGCCGCCGCTCGAGAACAACCCCGAGATTCCCCCGTCATCGAGAGATGAGGGCCTTCGTCTCCTGCATGGCCTAGAGACCAATCTCGCGACCTCTCTCCAAACGCCTCAGGAGGCTTGACTCCCTTGAGTCCACCCAGTGAGCTCCAAGAGATACCCGTCGCGATTCGAGAGCAGAGCGGGGTTCTTTGCTTCCACTCGAGATGAATGCCTGTCTCCCCGGGTGCGTCTGGAATGCAACCCCGAGATCCCTGTCGCCCCTGGAGAGGAACATTGGC
Organism: Bos indicus; assembly: GCF_029378745.1. NCBI lineage: Eukaryota > Metazoa > Chordata > Mammalia > Artiodactyla > Bovidae > Bos > Bos indicus. The sequence goes on from NW_027223724.1 coordinate 408,490, forward strand.
TTCTGGACACAAGCCTAGATGAGGTCTATTGGCCCTGCAGTCACTCGAGAGCAATCCCCAGCTTTCCTTCGCAACTCGAATGGAAGATTGGACTTGCCTGGGCCAACACAAGAGGCAGCCTGAATTCCCCGTCGTAACTCGAGAATCCCGCCGTAACTCGAGAAAAACCACGTGGCTCCCCCGTCATCGCAAGATGAAGCCCTTTCCCGCTACAGCGCCTCAGGAGAAGTCCCACGTTAGGAATTGGAGGTCGAAAGGGCACTTGGCACCCTTGATGCGACCCACAAAGTTCCCCGAAATCCCGGTCTCCCTCGAGAGGAACACTGAGGTTTTCCGGCACCCCCTCCTCTGAGCCCTTTCTCCCCTCCTGATCTGGACAGGAGGGTCGACTCCCCTGCTTTGTCTGGAAGGGGTTCCCGACCTTCCGGTCGCACCTCAGGATGAGGCCGGTCTCACGAAGACATTCCAGACGTGGCCTCGTGGGTGGTTCCACATTCCGTAGGACCCCGATTTCCCGGTCCCCTCTTGATAAGAACCCGATGCCCGGACACCTCTCCGAACTCCAGCCTGTGAATGAAGTCAACACGAAGGGGCAGTTTTTCCGTGCATCGTTCGGAAAAAAACCCCAGGTTCCAAATACAGCTCGACAAGCGGCCTCTCTCCCCGGGGACATCTCGAGAGGCAAGCGGAGTTCCATGCCTCAACCCAAGACGAGGCCTGACTCTCCTGTCCCCAGTCTGCAGGGACCCTGCGATCGGAGTCTGAAATCAGAGGTACCCTGCGGTTCCTGCCTCAACTGGAGATGAGGCCCTCTTCCAATGCACCAAGCCCAGTGGAGTCCCGAGAGGCCCCTCCCACCTCCAGTTTCCCTGGCTTCTCAGAGCCACCATGAGAAGCCCCCTGAGGTCACCTGCACAAGTCGAGGGAACCCAGGGTTTCCTGCCTCAACCCGGGAAAGACCTCGAGAGACCTTCTTCAACACGTCTCGAGGCCAGATTCCCCTACCATGGCTCGGGAGCAATGACGCGCTCCCCCTCGCCACTCGCATGGAGACCCGACTTCCCTGGCGCCCCACGAGAGGCTCACTGACCTCGCCGTCGTACCTCGTGAGAAACCGCACACTGGGGCCGCCGCTCGAGAACAACCCCGAGATTCCCCCGTCATCGAGAGATGAGGGCCTTCGTCTCCTGCATGGCCTAGAGACCAATCTCGCGACCTCTCTCCAAACGCCTCAGGAGGCTTGACTCCCTTGAGTCCACCCAGTGAGCTCCAAGAGATACCCGTCGCGATTCGAGAGCAGAGCGGGGTTCTTTGCTTCCACTCGAGATGAATGCCTGTCTCCCCGGGTGCGTCTGGAATGCAACCCCGAGATCCCTGTCGCCCCTGGAGAGGAACATTGGCTTCTGGACACAAGCCTAGATGAGGTCTATTGGCCCTGCAGTCACTCGAGAGCAATCCCCAGCTTTCCTTCGCAACTCGAATGGAAGATTGGACTTGCCTGGGCCAACACAAGAGGCAGCCTGAATTCCCCGTCGTAACTCGAGAATCCCGCCGTAACTCGAGAAAAACCACGTGGCTCCCCCGTCATCGCAAGATGAAGCCCTTTCCCGCTACAGCGCCTCAGGAGAAGTCCCACGTTAGGAATTGGAGGTCGAAAGGGCACTTGGCACCCTTGATGCGACCCACAAAGTTCCCCGAAATCCCGGTCTCCCTCGAGAGGAACACTGAGGTTTTCCGGCACCCCCTCCTCTGAGCCCTTTCTCCCCTCCTGATCTGGACAGGAGGGTCGACTCCCCTGCTTTGTCTGGAAGGGGTTCCCGACCTTCCGGTCGCACCTCAGGATGAGGCCGGTCTCACGAAGACATTCCAGACGTGGCCTCGTGGGTGGTTCCACATTCCGTAGGACCCCGATTTCCCGGTCCCCTCTTGATAAGAACCCGATGCCCGGACACCTCTCCGAACTCCAGCCTGTGAATGAAGTCAACACGAAGGGGCAGTTTTTCCGTGCATCGTTCGGAAAAAACCCCAGGTTCCAAATACAGCTCGACAAGCGGCCTCTCTCCCCGGGGACATCTCGAGAGGCAAGCGGAGTTCCATGCCTCAACCCAAGACGAGGCCTGACTCTCCTGTCCCCAGTCTGCAGGGACCCTGCGATCGGAGTCTGAAATCAGAGGTACCCTGCGGTTCCTGCCTCAACTGGAGATGAGGCCCTCTTCCAATGCACCAAGCCCAGTGGAGTCCCGAGAGGCCCCTCCCACCTCCAGTTTCCCTGGCTTCTCAGAGCCACCATGAGAAGCCCCCTGAGGTCACCTGCACAAGTCGAGGGAACCCAGGGTTTCCTGCCTCAACCCGGGAAAGACCTCGAGAGACCTTCTTCAACACGTCTCGAGGCCAGATTCCCCTACCATGGCTCGGGAGCAATGACGCGCTCCCCCTCGCCACTCGCATGGAGACCCGACTTCCCTGGCGCCCCACGAGAGGCTCACTGACCTCGCCGTCGTACCTCGTGAGAAACCGCACACTGGGGCCGCCGCTCGAGAACAACCCCGAGATTCCCCCGTCATCGAGAGATGAGGGCCTTCGTCTCCTGCATGGCCTAGAGACCAATCTCGCGACCTCTCTCCAAACGCCTCAGGAGGCTTGACTCCCTTGAGTCCACCCAGTGAGCTCCAAGAGATACCCGTCGCGATTCGAGAGCAGAGCGGGGTTCTTTGCTTCCACTCGAGATGAATGCCTGTCTCCCCGGGTGCGTCTGGAATGCAACCCCGAGATCCCTGTCGCCCCTGGAGAGGAACATTGGCTTCTGGACACAAGCCTAGATGAGGTCTATTGGCCCTGCAGTCACTCGAGAGCAATCCCCAGCTTTCCTTCGCAACTCGAATGGAAGATTGGACTTGCCTGGGCCAACACAAGAGGCAGCCTGAATTCCCCGTCGTAACTCGAGAATCCCGCCGTAACTCGAGAAAAACCACGTGGCTCCCCCGTCATCGCAAGATGAAGCCCTTTCCCGCTACAGCGCCTCAGGAGAAGTCCCACGTTAGGAATTGGAGGTCGAAAGGGCACTTGGCACCCTTGATGCGACCCACAAAGTTCCCCGAAATCCCGGTCTCCCTCGAGAGGAACACTGAGGTTTTCCGGCACCCCCTCCTCTGAGCCCTTTCTCCCCTCCTGATCTGGACAGGAGGGTCGACTCCCCTGCTTTGTCTGGAAGGGGTTCCCGACCTTCCGGTCGCACCTCAGGATGAGGCCGGTCTCACGAAGACATTCCAGACGTGGCCTCGTGGGTGGTTCCACATTCCGTAGGACCCCGATTTCCCGGTCCCCTCTTGATAAGAACCCGATGCCCGGACACCTCTCCGAACTCCAGCCTGTGAATGAAGTCAACACGAAGGGGCAGTTTTTCCGTGCATCGTTCGGAAAAAACCCCAGGTTCCAAATACAGCTCGACAAGCGGCCTCTCTCCCCGGGGACATCTCGAGAGGCAAGCGGAGTTCCATGCCTCAACCCAAGACGAGGCCTGACTCTCCTGTCCCCAGTCTGCAGGGACCCTGCGATCGGAGTCTGAAATCAGAGGTACCCTGCGGTTCCTGCCTCAACTGGAGATGAGGCCCTCTTCCAATGCACCAAGCCCAGTGGAGTCCCGAGAGGCCCCTCCCACCTCCAGTTTCCCTGGCTTCTCAGAGCCACCATGAGAAGCCCCCTGAGGTCACCTGCACAAGTCGAGGGAACCCAGGGTTTCCTGCCTCAACCCGGGAAAGACCTCGAGAGACCTTCTTCAACACGTCTCGAGGCCAGATTCCCCTACCATGGCTCGGGAGCAATGACGCGCTCCCCCTCGCCACTCGCATGGAGACCCGACTTCCCTGGCGCCCCACGAGAGGCTCACTGACCTCGCCGTCGTACCTCGTGAGAAACCGCACACTGGGGCCGCCGCTCGAGAACAACCCCGAGATTCCCCCGTCATCGAGAGATGAGGGCCTTCGTCTCCTGCATGGCCTAGAGACCAATCTCGCGACCTCTCTCCAAACGCCTCAGGAGGCTTGACTCCCTTGAGTCCACCCAGTGAGCTCCAAGAGATACCCGTCGCGATTCGAGAGCAGAGCGGGGTTCTTTGCTTCCACTCGAGATGAATGCCTGTCTCCCCGGGTGCGTCTGGAATGCAACCCCGAGATCCCTGTCGCCCCTGGAGAGGAACATTGGCTTCTGGACACAAGCCTAGATGAGGTCTATTGGCCCTGCAGTCACTCGAGAGCAATCCCCAGCTTTCCTTCGCAACTCGAATGGAAGATTGGACTTGCCTGGGCCAACACAAGAGGCAGCCTGAATTCCCCGTCGTAACTCGAGAATCCCGCCGTAACTCGAGAAAAACCACGTGGCTCCCCCGTCATCGCAAGATGAAGCCCTTTCCCGCTACAGCGCCTCAGGAGAAGTCCCACGTTAGGAATTGGAGGTCGAAAGGGCACTTGGCACCCTTGATGCGACCCACAAAGTTCCCCGAAATCCCGGTCTCCCTCGAGAGGAACACTGAGGTTTTCCGGCACCCCCTCCTCTGAGCCCTTTCTCCCCTCCTGATCTGGACAGGAGGGTCGACTCCCCTGCTTTGTCTGGAAGGGGTTCCCGACCTTCCGGTCGCACCTCAGGATGAGGCCGGTCTCACGAAGACATTCCAGACGTGGCCTCGTGGGTGGTTCCACATTCCGTAGGACCCCGATTTCCCGGTCCCCTCTTGATAAGAACCCGATGCCCGGACACCTCTCCGAACTCCAGCCTGTGAATGAAGTCAACACGAAGGGGCAGTTTTTCCGTGCATCGTTCGGAAAAAACCCCAGGTTCCAAATACAGCTCGACAAGCGGCCTCTCTCCCCGGGGACATCTCGAGAGGCAAGCGGAGTTCCATGCCTCAACCCAAGACGAGGCCTGACTCTCCTGTCCCCAGTCTGCAGGGACCCTGCGATCGGAGTCTGAAATCAGAGGTACCCTGCGGTTCCTGCCTCAACTGGAGATGAGGCCCTCTTCCAATGCACCAAGCCCAGTGGAGTCCCGAGAGGCCCCTCCCACCTCCAGTTTCCCTGGCTTCTCAGAGCCACCATGAGAAGCCCCCTGAGGTCACCTGCACAAGTCGAGGGAACCCAGGGTTTCCTGCCTCAACCCGGGAAAGACCTCGAGAGACCTTCTTCAACACGTCTCGAGGCCAGATTCCCCTACCATGGCTCGGGAGCAATGACGCGCTCCCCCTCGCCACTCGCATGGAGACCCGACTTCCCTGGCGCCCCACGAGAGGCTCACTGACCTCGCCGTCGTACCTCGTGAGAAACCGCACACTGGGGCCGCCGCTCGAGAACAACCCCGAGATTCCCCCGTCATCGAGAGATGAGGGCCTTCGTCTCCTGCATGGCCTAGAGACCAATCTCGCGACCTCTCTCCAAACGCCTCAGGAGGCTTGACTCCCTTGAGTCCACCCAGTGAGCTCCAAGAGATACCCGTCGCGATTCGAGAGCAGAGCGGGGTTCTTTGCTTCCACTCGAGATGAATGCCTGTCTCCCCGGGTGCGTCTGGAATGCAACCCCGAGATCCCTGTCGCCCCTGGAGAGGAACATTGGCTTCTGGACACAAGCCTAGATGAGGTCTATTGGCCCTGCAGTCACTCGAGAGCAATCCCCAGCTTTCCTTCGCAACTCGAATGGAAGATTGGACTTGCCTGGGCCAACACAAGAGGCAGCCTGAATTCCCCGTCGTAACTCGAGAATCCCGCCGTAACTCGAGAAAAACCACGTGGCTCCCCCGTCATCGCAAGATGAAGCCCTTTCCCGCTACAGCGCCTCAGGAGAAGTCCCACGTTAGGAATTGGAGGTCGAAAGGGCCCTTGGCACCCTTGATGCGACCCACAAAGTTCCCCGAAATCCCGGTCTCCCTCGAGAGGAACACTGAGGTTTTCCGGCACCCCCTCCTCTGAGCCCTTTCTCCCCTCCTGATCTGGACAGGAGGGTCGACTCCCCTGCTTTGTCTGGAAGGGGTTCCCGACCTTCCGGTCGCACCTCAGGATGAGGCCGGTCTCACGAAGACATTCCAGACGTGGCCTCGTGGGTGGTTCCACATTCCGTAGGACCCCGATTTCCCGGTCCCCTCTTGATAAGAACCCGATGCCCGGACACCTCTCCGAACTCCAGCCTGTGAATGAAGTCAACACGAAGGGGCAGTTTTTCCGTGCATCGTTCGGAAAAAACCCCAGGTTCCAAATACAGCTCGACAAGCGGCCTCTCTCCCCGGGGACATCTCGAGAGGCAAGCGGAGTTCCATGCCTCAACCCAAGACGAGGCCTGACTCTCCTGTCCCCAGTCTGCAGGGACCCTGCGATCGGAGTCTGAAATCAGAGGTACCCTGCGGTTCCTGCCTCAACTGGAGATGAGGCCCTCTTCCAATGCACCAAGCCCAGTGGAGTCCCGAGAGGCCCCTCCCACCTCCAGTTTCCCTGGCTTCTCAGAGCCACCATGAGAAGCCCCCTGAGGTCACCTGCACAAGTCGAGGGAACCCAGGGTTTCCTGCCTCAACCCGGGAAAGACCTCGAGAGACCTTCTTCAACACGTCTCGAGGCCAGATTCCCCTACCATGGCTCGGGAGCAATGACGCGCTCCCCCTCGCCACTCGCATGGAGACCCGACTTCCCTGGCGCCCCACGAGAGGCTCACTGACCTCGCCGTCGTACCTCGTGAGAAACCGCACACTGGGGCCGCCGCTCGAGAACAACCCCGAGATTCCCCCGTCATCGAGAGATGAGGGCCTTCGTCTCCTGCATGGCCTAGAGACCAATCTCGCGACCTCTCTCCAAACGCCTCAGGAGGCTTGACTCCCTTGAGTCCACCCAGTGAGCTCCAAGAGATACCCGTCGCGATTCGAGAGCAGAGCGGGGTTCTTTGCTTCCACTCGAGATGAATGCCTGTCTCCCCGGGTGCGTCTGGAATGCAACCCCGAGATCCCTGTCGCCCCTGGAGAGGAACATTGGCTTCTGGACACAAGCCTAGATGAGGTCTATTGGCCCTGCAGTCACTCGAGAGCAATCCCCAGCTTTCCTTCGCAACTCGAATGGAAGATTGGACTTGCCTGGGCCAACACAAGAGGCAGCCTGAATTCCCCGTCGTAACTCGAGAATCCCGCCGTAACTCGAGAAAAACCACGTGGCTCCCCCGTCATCGCAAGATGAAGCCCTTTCCCGCTACAGCGCCTCAGGAGAAGTCCCACGTTAGGAATTGGAGGTCGAAAGGGCACTTGGCACCCTTGATGCGACCCACAAAGTTCCCCGAAATCCCGGTCTCCCTCGAGAGGAACACTGAGGTTTTCCGGCACCCCCTCCTCTGAGCCCTTTCTCCCCTCCTGATCTGGACAGGAGGGTCGACTCCCCTGCTTTGTCTGGAAGGGGTTCCCGACCTTCCGGTCGCACCTCAGGATGAGGCCGGTCTCACGAAGACATTCCAGACGTGGCCTCGTGGGTGGTTCCACATTCCGTAGGACCCCGATTTCCCGGTCCCCTCTTGATAAGAACCCGATGCCCGGACACCTCTCCGAACTCCAGCCTGTGAATGAAGTCAACACGAAGGGGCAGTTTTTCCGTGCATCGTTCGGAAAAAACCCCAGGTTCCAAATACAGCTCGACAAGCGGCCTCTCTCCCCGGGGACATCTCGAGAGGCAAGCGGAGTTCCATGCCTCAACCCAAGACGAGGCCTGACTCTCCTGTCCCCAGTCTGCAGGGACCCTGCGATCGGAGTCTGAAATCAGAGGTACCCTGCGGTTCCTGCCTCAACTGGAGATGAGGCCCTCTTCCAATGCACCAAGCCCAGTGGAGTCCCGAGAGGCCCCTCCCACCTCCAGTTTCCCTGGCTTCTCAGAGCCACCATGAGAAGCCCCCTGAGGTCACCTGCACAAGTCGAGGGAACCCAGGGTTTCCTGCCTCAACCCGGGAAAGACCTCGAGAGACCTTCTTCAACACGTCTCGAGGCCAGATTCCCCTACCATGGCTCGGGAGCAATGACGCGCTCCCCCTCGCCACTCGCATGGAGACCCGACTTCCCTGGCGCCCCACGAGAGGCTCACTGACCTCGCCGTCGTACCTCGTGAGAAACCGCACACTGGGGCCGCCGCTCGAGAACAACCCCGAGATTCCCCCGTCATCGAGAGATGAGGGCCTTCGTCTCCTGCATGGCCTAGAGACCAATCTCGCGACCTCTCTCCAAACGCCTCAGGAGGCTTGACTCCCTTGAGTCCACCCAGTGAGCTCCAAGAGATACCCGTCGCGATTCGAGAGCAGAGCGGGGTTCTTTGCTTCCACTCGAGATGAATGCCTGTCTCCCCGGGTGCGTCTGGAATGCAACCCCGAGATCCCTGTCGCCCCTGGAGAGGAACATTGGCTTCTGGACACAAGCCTAGATGAGGTCTATTGGCCCTGCAGTCACTCGAGAGCAATCCCCAGCTTTCCTTCGCAACTCGAATGGAAGATTGGACTTGCCTGGGCCAACACAAGAGGCAGCCTGAATTCCCCGTCGTAACTCGAGAATCCCGCCGTAACTCGAGAAAAACCACGTGGCTCCCCCGTCATCGCAAGATGAAGCCCTTTCCCGCTACAGCGCCTCAGGAGAAGTCCCACGTTAGGAATTGGAGGTCGAAAGGGCACTTGGCACCCTTGATGCGACCCACAAAGTTCCCCGAAATCCCGGTCTCCCTCGAGAGGAACACTGAGGTTTTCCGGCACCCCCTCCTCTGAGCCCTTTCTCCCCTCCTGATCTGGACAGGAGGGTCGACTCCCCTGCTTTGTCTGGAAGGGGTTCCCGACCTTCCGGTCGCACCTCAGGATGAGGCCGGTCTCACGAAGACATTCCAGACGTGGCCTCGTGGGTGGTTCCACATTCCGTAGGACCCCGATTTCCCGGTCCCCTCTTGATAAGAACCCGATGCCCGGACACCTCTCCGAACTCCAGCCTGTGAATGAAGTCAACACGAAGGGGCAGTTTTTCCGTGCATCGTTCGGAAAAAACCCCAGGTTCCAAATACAGCTCGACAAGCGGCCTCTCTCCCCGGGGACATCTCGAGAGGCAAGCGGAGTTCCATGCCTCAACCCAAGACGAGGCCTGACTCTCCTGTCCCCAGTCTGCAGGGACCCTGCGATCGGAGTCTGAAATCAGAGGTACCCTGCGGTTCCTGCCTCAACTGGAGATGAGGCCCTCTTCCAATGCACCAAGCCCAGTGGAGTCCCGAGAGGCCCCTCCCACCTCCAGTTTCCCTGGCTTCTCAGAGCCACCATGAGAAGCCCCCTGAGGTCACCTGCACAAGTCGAGGGAACCCAGGGTTTCCTGCCTCAACCCGGGAAAGACCTCGAGAGACCTTCTTCAACACGTCTCGAGGCCAGATTCCCCTACCATGGCTCGGGAGCAATGACGCGCTCCCCCTCGCCACTCGCATGGAGACCCGACTTCCCTGGCGCCCCACGAGAGGCTCACTGACCTCGCCGTCGTACCTCGTGAGAAACCGCACACTGGGGCCGCCGCTCGAGAACAACCCCGAGATTCCCCCGTCATCGAGAGATGAGGGCCTTCGTCTCCTGCATGGCCTAGAGACCAATCTCGCGACCTCTCTCCAAACGCCTCAGGAGGCTTGACTCCCTTGAGTCCACCCAGTGAGCTCCAAGAGATACCCGTCGCGATTCGAGAGCAGAGCGGGGTTCTTTGCTTCCACTCGAGATGAATGCCTGTCTCCCCGGGTGCGTCTGGAATGCAACCCCGAGATCCCTGTCGCCCCTGGAGAGGAACATTGGCTTCTGGACACAAGCCTAGATGAGGTCTATTGGCCCTGCAGTCACTCGAGAGCAATCCCCAGCTTTCCTTCGCAACTCGAATGGAAGATTGGACTTGCCTGGGCCAACACAAGAGGCAGCCTGAATTCCCCGTCGTAACTCGAGAATCCCGCCGTAACTCGAGAAAAACCACGTGGCTCCCCCGTCATCGCAAGATGAAGCCCTTTCCCGCTACAGCGCCTCAGGAGAAGTCCCACGTTAGGAATTGGAGGTCGAAAGGGCACTTGGCACCCTTGATGCGACCCACAAAGTTCCCCGAAATCCCGGTCTCCCTCGAGAGGAACACTGAGGTTTTCCGGCACCCCCTCCTCTGAGCCCTTTCTCCCCTCCTGATCTGGACAGGAGGGTCGACTCCCCTGCTTTGTCTGGAAGGGGTTCCCGACCTTCCGGTCGCACCTCAGGATGAGGCCGGTCTCACGAAGACATTCCAGACGTGGCCTCGTGGGTGGTTCCACATTCCGTAGGACCCCGATTTCCCGGTCCCCTCTTGATAAGAACCCGATGCCCGGACACCTCTCCGAACTCCAGCCTGTGAATGAAGTCAACACGAAGGGGCAGTTTTTCCGTGCATCGTTCGGAAAAAACCCCAGGTTCCAAATACAGCTCGACAAGCGGCCTCTCTCCCCGGGGACATCTCGAGAGGCAAGCGGAGTTCCATGCCTCAACCCAAGACGAGGCCTGACTCTCCTGTCCCCAGTCTGCAGGGACCCTGCGATCGGAGTCTGAAATCAGAGGTACCCTGCGGTTCCTGCCTCAACTGGAGATGAGGCCCTCTTCCAATGCACCAAGCCCAGTGGAGTCCCGAGAGGCCCCTCCCACCTCCAGTTTCCCTGGCTTCTCAGAGCCACCATGAGAAGCCCCCTGAGGTCACCTGCACAAGTCGAGGGAACCCAGGGTTTCCTGCCTCAACCCGGGAAAGACCTCGAGAGACCTTCTTCAACACGTCTCGAGGCCAGATTCCCCTACCATGGCTCGGGAGCAATGACGCGCTCCCCCTCGCCACTCGCATGGAGACCCGACTTCCCTGGCGCCCCACGAGAGGCTCACTGACCTCGCCGTCGTACCTCGTGAGAAACCGCACACTGGGGCCGCCGCTCGAGAACAACCCCGAGATTCCCCCGTCATCGAGAGATGAGGGCCTTCGTCTCCTGCATGGCCTAGAGACCAATCTCGCGACCTCTCTCCAAACGCCTCAGGAGGCTTGACTCCCTTGAGTCCACCCAGTGAGCTCCAAGAGATACCCGTCGCGATTCGAGAGCAGAGCGGGGTTCTTTGCTTCCACTCGAGATGAATGCCTGTCTCCCCGGGTGCGTCTGGAATGCAACCCCGAGATCCCTGTCGCCCCTGGAGAGGAACATTGGCTTCTGGACACAAGCCTAGATGAGGTCTATTGGCCCTGCAGTCACTCGAGAGCAATCCCCAGCTTTCCTTCGCAACTCGAATGGAAGATTGGACTTGCCTGGGCCAACACAAGAGGCAGCCTGAATTCCCCGTCGTAACTCGAGAATCCCGCCGTAACTCGAGAAAAACCACGTGGCTCCCCCGTCATCGCAAGATGAAGCCCTTTCCCGCTACAGCGCCTCAGGAGAAGTCCCACGTTAGGAATTGGAGGTCGAAAGGGCCCTTGGCACCCTTGATGCGACCCACAAAGTTCCCCGAAATCCCGGTCTCCCTCGAGAGGAACACTGAGGTTTTCCGGCACCCCCTCCTCTGAGCCCTTTCTCCCCTCCTGATCTGGACAGGAGGGTCGACTCCCCTGCTTTGTCTGGAAGGGGTTCCCGACCTTCCGGTCGCACCTCAGGATGAGGCCGGTCTCACGAAGACATTCCAGACGTGGCCTCGTGGGTGGTTCCACATTCCGTAGGACCCCGATTTCCCGGTCCCCTCTTGATAAGAACCCGATGCCCGGACACCTCTCCGAACTCCAGCCTGTGAATGAAGTCAACACGAAGGGGCAGTTTTTCCGTGCATCGTTCGGAAAAAACCCCAGGTTCCAAATACAGCTCGACAAGCGGCCTCTCTCCCCGGGGACATCTCGAGAGGCAAGCGGAGTTCCATGCCTCAACCCAAGACGAGGCCTGACTCTCCTGTCCCCAGTCTGCAGGGACCCTGCGATCGGAGTCTGAAATCAGAGGTACCCTGCGGTTCCTGCCTCAACTGGAGATGAGGCCCTCTTCCAATGCACCAAGCCCAGTGGAGTCCCGAGAGGCCCCTCCCACCTCCAGTTTCCCTGGCTTCTCAGAGCCACCATGAGAAGCCCCCTGAGGTCACCTGCACAAGTCGAGGGAACCCAGGGTTTCCTGCCTCAACCCGGGAAAGACCTCGAGAGACCTTCTTCAACACGTCTCGAGGCCAGATTCCCCTACCATGGCTCGGGAGCAATGACGCGCTCCCCCTCGCCACTCGCATGGAGACCCGACTTCCCTGGCGCCCCACGAGAGGCTCACTGACCTCGCCGTCGTACCTCGTGAGAAACCGCACACTGGGGCCGCCGCTCGAGAACAACCCCGAGATTCCCCCGTCATCGAGAGATGAGGGCCTTCGTCTCCTGCATGGCCTAGAGACCAATCTCGCGACCTCTCTCCAAACGCCTCAGGAGGCTTGACTCCCTTGAGTCCACCCAGTGAGCTCCAAGAGATACCCGTCGCGATTCGAGAGCAGAGCGGGGTTCTTTGCTTCCACTCGAGATGAATGCCTGTCTCCCCGGGTGCGTCTGGAATGCAACCCCGAGATCCCTGTCGCCCCTGGAGAGGAACATTGGCTTCTGGACACAAGCCTAGATGAGGTCTATTGGCCCTGCAGTCACTCGAGAGCAATCCCCAGCTTTCCTTCGCAACTCGAATGGAAGATTGGACTTGCCTGGGCCAACACAAGAGGCAGCCTGAATTCCCCGTCGTAACTCGAGAATCCCGCCGTAACTCGAGAAAAACCACGTGGCTCCCCCGTCATCGCAAGATGAAGCCCTTTCCCGCTACAGCGCCTCAGGAGAAGTCCCACGTTAGGAATTGGAGGTCGAAAGGGCCCTTGGCACCCTTGATGCGACCCACAAAGTTCCCCGAAATCCCGGTCTCCCTCGAGAGGAACACTGAGGTTTTCCGGCACCCCCTCCTCTGAGCCCTTTCTCCCCTCCTGATCTGGACAGGAGGGTCGACTCCCCTGCTTTGTCTGGAAGGGGTTCCCGACCTTCCGGTCGCACCTCAGGATGAGGCCGGTCTCACGAAGACATTCCAGACGTGGCCTCGTGGGTGGTTCCACATTCCGTAGGACCCCGATTTCCCGGTCCCCTCTTGATAAGAACCCGATGCCCGGACACCTCTCCGAACTCCAGCCTGTGAATGAAGTCAACACGAAGGGGCAGTTTTTCCGTGCATCGTTCGGAAAAAACCCCAGGTTCCAAATACAGCTCGACAAGCGGCCTCTCTCCCCGGGGACATCTCGAGAGGCAAGCGGAGTTCCATGCCTCAACCCAAGACGAGGCCTGACTCTCCTGTCCCCAGTCTGCAGGGACCCTGCGATCGGAGTCTGAAATCAGAGGTACCCTGCGGTTCCTGCCTCAACTGGAGATGAGGCCCTCTTCCAATGCACCAAGCCCAGTGGAGTCCCGAGAGGCCCCTCCCACCTCCAGTTTCCCTGGCTTCTCAGAGCCACCATGAGAAGCCCCCTGAGGTCACCTGCACAAGTCGAGGGAACCCAGGGTTTCCTGCCTCAACCCGGGAAAGACCTCGAGAGACCTTCTTCAACACGTCTCGAGGCCAGATTCCCCTACCATGGCTCGGGAGCAATGACGCGCTCCCCCTCGCCACTCGCATGGAGACCCGACTTCCCTGGCGCCCCACGAGAGGCTCACTGACCTCGCCGTCGTACCTCGTGAGAAACCGCACACTGGGGCCGCCGCTCGAGAACAACCCCGAGATTCCCCCGTCATCGAGAGATGAGGGCCTTCGTCTCCTGCATGGCCTAGAGACCAATCTCGCGACCTCTCTCCAAACGCCTCAGGAGGCTTGACTCCCTTGAGTCCACCCAGTGAGCTCCAAGAGATACCCGTCGCGATTCGAGAGCAGAGCGGGGTTCTTTGCTTCCACTCGAGATGAATGCCTGTCTCCCCGGGTGCGTCTGGAATGCAACCCCGAGATCCCTGTCGCCCCTGGAGAGGAACATTGGCTTCTGGACACAAGCCTAGATGAGGTCTATTGGCCCTGCAGTCACTCGAGAGCAATCCCCAGCTTTCCTTCGCAACTCGAATGGAAGATTGGACTTGCCTGGGCCAACACAAGAGGCAGCCTGAATTCCCCGTCGTAACTCGAGAATCCCGCCGTAACTCGAGAAAAACCACGTGGCTCCCCCGTCATCGCAAGATGAAGCCCTTTCCCGCTACAGCGCCTCAGGAGAAGTCCCACGTTAGGAATTGGAGGTCGAAAGGGCCCTTGGCACCCTTGATGCGACCCACAAAGTTCCCCGAAATCCCGGTCTCCCTCGAGAGGAACACTGAGGTTTTCCGGCACCCCCTCCTCTGAGCCCTTTCTCCCCTCCTGATCTGGACAGGAGGGTCGACTCCCCTGCTTTGTCTGGAAGGGGTTCCCGACCTTCCGGTCGCACCTCAGGATGAGGCCGGTCTCACGAAGACATTCCAGACGTGGCCTCGTGGGTGGTTCCACATTCCGTAGGACCCCGATTTCCCGGTCCCCTCTTGATAAGAACCCGATGCCCGGACACCTCTCCGAACTCCAGCCTGTGAATGAAGTCAACACGAAGGGGCAGTTTTTCCGTGCATCGTTCGGAAAAAACCCCAGGTTCCAAATACAGCTCGACAAGCGGCCTCTCTCCCCGGGGACATCTCGAGAGGCAAGCGGAGTTCCATGCCTCAACCCAAGACGAGGCCTGACTCTCCTGTCCCCAGTCTGCAGGGACCCTGCGATCGGAGTCTGAAATCAGAGGTACCCTGCGGTTCCTGCCTCAACTGGAGATGAGGCCCTCTTCCAATGCACCAAGCCCAGTGGAGTCCCGAGAGGCCCCTCCCACCTCCAGTTTCCCTGGCTTCTCAGAGCCACCATGAGAAGCCCCCTGAGGTCACCTGCACAAGTCGAGGGAACCCAGGGTTTCCTGCCTCAACCCGGGAAAGACCTCGAGAGACCTTCTTCAACACGTCTCGAGGCCAGATTCCCCTACCATGGCTCGGGAGCAATGACGCGCTCCCCCTCGCCACTCGCATGGAGACCCGACTTCCCTGGCGCCCCACGAGAGGCTCACTGACCTCGCCGTCGTACCTCGTGAGAAACCGCACACTGGGGCCGCCGCTCGAGAACAACCCCGAGATTCCCCCGTCATCGAGAGATGAGGGCCTTCGTCTCCTGCATGGCCTAGAGACCAATCTCGCGACCTCTCTCCAAACGCCTCAGGAGGCTTGACTCCCTTGAGTCCACCCAGTGAGCTCCAAGAGATACCCGTCGCGATTCGAGAGCAGAGCGGGGTTCTTTGCTTCCACTCGAGATGAATGCCTGTCTCCCCGGGTGCGTCTGGAATGCAACCCCGAGATCCCTGTCGCCCCTGGAGAGGAACATTGGCTTCTGGACACAAGCCTAGATGAGGTCTATTGGCCCTGCAGTCACTCGAGAGCAATCCCCAGCTTTCCTTCGCAACTCGAATGGAAGATTGGACTTGCCTGGGCCAACACAAGAGGCAGCCTGAATTCCCCGTCGTAACTCGAGAATCCCGCCGTAACTCGAGAAAAACCACGTGGCTCCCCCGTCATCGCAAGATGAAGCCCTTTCCCGCTACAGCGCCTCAGGAGAAGTCCCACGTTAGGAATTGGAGGTCGAAAGGGCCCTTGGCACCCTTGATGCGACCCACAAAGTTCCCCGAAATCCCGGTCTCCCTCGAGAGGAACACTGAGGTTTTCCGGCACCCCCTCCTCTGAGCCCTTTCTCCCCTCCTGATCTGGACAGGAGGGTCGACTCCCCTGCTTTGTCTGGAAGGGGTTCCCGACCTTCCGGTCGCACCTCAGGATGAGGCCGGTCTCACGAAGACATTCCAGACGTGGCCTCGTGGGTGGTTCCACATTCCGTAGGACCCCGATTTCCCGGTCCCCTCTTGATAAGAACCCGATGCCCGGACACCTCTCCGAACTCCAGCCTGTGAATGAAGTCAACACGAAGGGGCAGTTTTTCCGTGCATCGTTCGGAAAAAACCCCAGGTTCCAAATACAGCTCGACAAGCGGCCTCTCTCCCCGGGGACATCTCGAGAGGCAAGCGGAGTTCCATGCCTCAACCCAAGACGAGGCCTGACTCTCCTGTCCCCAGTCTGCAGGGACCCTGCGATCGGAGTCTGAAATCAGAGGTACCCTGCGGTTCCTGCCTCAACTGGAGATGAGGCCCTCTTCCAATGCACCAAGCCCAGTGGAGTCCCGAGAGGCCCCTCCCACCTCCAGTTTCCCTGGCTTCTCAGAGCCACCATGAGAAGCCCCCTGAGGTCACCTGCACAAGTCGAGGGAACCCAGGGTTTCCTGCCTCAACCCGGGAAAGACCTCGAGAGACCTTCTTCAACACGTCTCGAGGCCAGATTCCCCTACCATGGCTCGGGAGCAATGACGCGCTCCCCCTCGCCACTCGCATGGAGACCCGACTTCCCTGGCGCCCCACGAGAGGCTCACTGACCTCGCCGTCGTACCTCGTGAGAAACCGCACACTGGGGCCGCCGCTCGAGAACAACCCCGAGATTCCCCCGTCATCGAGAGATGAGGGCCTTCGTCTCCTGCATGGCCTAGAGACCAATCTCGCGACCTCTCTCCAAACGCCTCAGGAGGCTTGACTCCCTTGAGTCCACCCAGTGAGCTCCAAGAGATACCCGTCGCGATTCGAGAGCAGAGCGGGGTTCTTTGCTTCCACTCGAGATGAATGCCTGTCTCCCCGGGTGCGTCTGGAATGCAACCCCGAGATCCCTGTCGCCCCTGGAGAGGAACATTGGCTTCTGGACACAAGCCTAGATGAGGTCTATTGGCCCTGCAGTCACTCGAGAGCAATCCCCAGCTTTCCTTCGCAACTCGAATGGAAGATTGGACTTGCCTGGGCCAACACAAGAGGCAGCCTGAATTCCCCGTCGTAACTCGAGAATCCCGCCGTAACTCGAGAAAAACCACGTGGCTCCCCCGTCATCGCAAGATGAAGCCCTTTCCCGCTACAGCGCCTCAGGAGAAGTCCCACGTTAGGAATTGGAGGTCGAAAGGGCACTTGGCACCCTTGATGCGACCCACAAAGTTCCCCGAAATCCCGGTCTCCCTCGAGAGGAACACTGAGGTTTTCCGGCACCCCCTCCTCTGAGCCCTTTCTCCCCTCCTGATCTGGACAGGAGGGTCGACTCCCCTGCTTTGTCTGGAAGGGGTTCCCGACCTTCCGGTCGCACCTCAGGATGAGGCCGGTCTCACGAAGACATTCCAGACGTGGCCTCGTGGGTGGTTCCACATTCCGTAGGACCCCGATTTCCCGGTCCCCTCTTGATAAGAACCCGATGCCCGGACACCTCTCCGAACTCCAGCCTGTGAATGAAGTCAACACGAAGGGGCAGTTTTTCCGTGCATCGTTCGGAAAAAACCCCAGGTTCCAAATACAGCTCGACAAGCGGCCTCTCTCCCCGGGGACATCTCGAGAGGCAAGCGGAGTTCCATGCCTCAACCCAAGACGAGGCCTGACTCTCCTGTCCCCAGTCTGCAGGGACCCTGCGATCGGAGTCTGAAATCAGAGGTACCCTGCGGTTCCTGCCTCAACTGGAGATGAGGCCCTCTTCCAATGCACCAAGCCCAGTGGAGTCCCGAGAGGCCCCTCCCACCTCCAGTTTCCCTGGCTTCTCAGAGCCACCATGAGAAGCCCCCTGAGGTCACCTGCACAAGTCGAGGGAACCCAGGGTTTCCTGCCTCAACCCGGGAAAGACCTCGAGAGACCTTCTTCAACACGTCTCGAGGCCAGATTCCCCTACCATGGCTCGGGAGCAATGACGCGCTCCCCCTCGCCACTCGCATGGAGACCCGACTTCCCTGGCGCCCCACGAGAGGCTCACTGACCTCGCCGTCGTACCTCGTGAGAGAACCGCACACTGGGGCCGCCGCTCGAGAACAACCCCGAGATTCCCCCGTCATCGAGAGATGAGGGCCTTCGTCTCCTGCATGGCCTAGAGACCAATCTCGCGACCTCTCTCCAAACGCCTCAGGAGGCTTGACTCCCTTGAGTCCACCCAGTGAGCTCCAAGAGATACCCGTCGCGATTCGAGAGCAGAGCGGGGTTCTTTGCTTCCACTCGAGATGAATGCCTGTCTCCCCGGGTGCGTCTGGAATGCAACCCCGAGATCCCTGTCGCCCCTGGAGAGGAACATTGGCTTCTGGACACAAGCCTAGATGAGGTCTATTGGCCCTGCAGTCACTCGAGAGCAATCCCCAGCTTTCCTTCGCAACTCGAATGGAAGATTGGACTTGCCTGGGCCAACACAAGAGGCAGCCTGAATTCCCCGTCGTAACTCGAGAATCCCGCCGTAACTCGAGAAAAACCACGTGGCTCCCCCGTCATCGCAAGATGAAGCCCTTTCCCGCTACAGCGCCTCAGGAGAAGTCCCACGTTAGGAATTGGAGGTCGAAAGGGCCCTTGGCACCCTGGATGCGACCCACAAAGTTCCCCGAAATCCCGGTCTCCCTCGAGAGGAACACTGAGGTTTTCCGGCACCCCCTCCTCTGAGCCCTTTCTCCCCTCCTGATCTGGACAGGAGGGTCGACTCCCCTGCTTTGTCTGGAAGGGGTTCCCGACCTTCCGGTCGCACCTCAGGATGAGGCCGGTCTCACGAAGACATTCCAGACGTGGCCTCGTGGGTGGTTCCACATTCCGTAGGACCCCGATTTCCCGGTCCCCTCTTGATAAGAACCCGATGCCCGGACACCTCTCCGAACTCCAGCCTGTGAATGAAGTCAACACGAAGGGGCAGTTTTTCCGTGCATCGTTCGGAAAAAACCCCAGGTTCCAAATACAGCTCGACAAGCGGCCTCTCTCCCCGGGGACATCTCGAGAGGCAAGCGGAGTTCCATGCCTCAACCCAAGACGAGGCCTGACTCTCCTGTCCCCAGTCTGCAGGGACCCTGCGATCGGAGTCTGAAATCAGAGGTACCCTGCGGTTCCTGCCTCAACTGGAGATGAGGCCCTCTTCCAATGCACCAAGCCCAGTGGAGTCCCGAGAGGCCCCTCCCACCTCCAGTTTCCCTGGCTTCTCAGAGCCACCATGAGAAGCCCCCTGAGGTCACCTGCACAAGTCGAGGGAACCCAGGGTTTCCTGCCTCAACCCGGGAAAGACCTCGAGAGACCTTCTTCAACACGTCTCGAGGCCAGATTCCCCTACCATGGCTCGGGAGCAATGACGCGCTCCCCCTCGCCACTCGCATGGAGACCCGACTTCCCTGGCGCCCCACGAGAGGCTCACTGACCTCGCCATCGTACCTCGTGAGAGACCGCACCCTGGGGCCGCCGCTCGAGAACAACCCCGAGATTCCCCCGTCATCGAGAGATGAGGGCCTTCGTCTCCTGCATGGCCTAGAGACCAATCTCGCGACCTCTCTCCAAACGCCTCAGGAGGCTTGACTCCCTTGAGTCCACCCAGTGAGCTCCAAGAGATACCCGTCGCGATTCGAGAGCAGAGCGGGGTTCTTTGCTTCCACTCGAGATGAATGCCTGTCTCCCCGGGTGCGTCTGGAATGCAACCCCGAGATCCCTGTCGCCCCTGGAGAGGAACATTGGCTTCTGGACACAAGCCTAGATGAGGTCTATTGGCCCTGCAGTCACTCGAGAGCAATCCCCAGCTTTCCTTCGCAACTCGAATGGAAGATTGGACTTGCCTGGGCCAACACAAGAGGCAGCCTGAATTCCCCGTCGTAACTCGAGAATCCCGCCGTAACTCGAGAAAAACCACGTGGCTCCCCCGTCATCGCAAGATGAAGCCCTTTCCCGCTACAGCGCCTCAGGAGAAGTCCCACGTTAGGAATTGGAGGTCGAAAGGGCCCTTGGCACCCTGGATGCGACCCACAAAGTTCCCCGAAATCCCGGTCTCCCTCGAGAGGAACACTGAGGTTTTCCGGCACCCCCTCCTCTGAGCCCTTTCTCCCCTCCTGATCTGGACAGGAGGGTCGACTCCCCTGCTTTGTCTGGAAGGGGTTCCCGACCTTCCGGTCGCACCTCAGGATGAGGCCGGTCTCACGAAGACATTCCAGACGTGGCCTCGTGGGTGGTTCCACATTCCGTAGGACCCCGATTTCCCGGTCCCCTCTTGATAAGAACCCGATGCCCGGACACCTCTCCGAACTCCAGCCTGTGAATGAAGTCAACACGAAGGGGCAGTTTTTCCGTGCATCGTTCGGAAAAAACCCCAGGTTCCAAATACAGCTCGACAAGCGGCCTCTCTCCCCGGGGACATCTCGAGAGGCAAGCGGAGTTCCATGCCTCAACCCAAGACGAGGCCTGACTCTCCTGTCCCCAGTCTGCAGGGACCCTGCGATCGGAGTCTGAAATCAGAGGTACCCTGCGGTTCCTGCCTCAACTGGAGATGAGGCCCTCTTCCAATGCACCAAGCCCAGTGGAGTCCCGAGAGGCCCCTCCCACCTCCAGTTTCCCTGGCTTCTCAGAGCCACCGTGAGAAGCCCCCTGAGGTCACCTGCACAAGTCGAGGGAACCCAGGGTTTCCTGCCTCAACCCGGGAAAGACCTCGAGAGACCTTCTTCAACACGTCTCGAGGCCAGATTCCCCTACCATGGCTCGGGAGCAATGACGCGCTCCCCCTCGCCACTCGCATGGAGACCCGACTTCCCTGGCGCCCCACGAGAGGCTCACTGACCTCGCCGTCGTACCTCGTGAGAGACCGCACACTGGGGCCGCCGCTCGAGAACAACCCCGAGATTCCCCCGTCATCGAGAGATGAGGGCCTTCGTCTCCTGCATGGCCTAGAGACCAATCTCGCGACCTCTCTCCAAACGCCTCAGGAGGCTTGACTCCCTTGAGTCCACCCAGTGAGCTCCAAGAGATACCCGTCGCGATTCGAGAGCAGAGCGGGGTTCTTTGCTTCCACTCGAGATGAATGCCTGTCTCCCCGGGTGCGTCTGGAATGCGACCCCGAGATCCCTGTCGCCCCTGGAGAGGAACATTGGCTTCTGGACACAAGCCTAGATGAGGTCTATTGGCCCTGCAGTCACTCGAGAGCAATCCCCAGCTTTCCTTCGCAACTCGAATGGAAGATTGGACTTGCCTGGGCCAACACAAGAGGCAGCCTGAATTCCCCGTCGTAACTCGAGAATCCCGCCGTAACTCGAGAAAAACCACGTGGCTCCCCCGTCATCGCAAGATGAAGCCCTTTCCCGCTACAGCGCCTCAGGAGAAGTCCCACGTTAGGAATTGGAGGTCGAAAGGGCCCTTGGCACCCTGGATGCGACCCACAAAGTTCCCCGAAATCCCGGTCTCCCTCGAGAGGAACACTGAGGTTTTCCGGCACCCCCTCCTCTGAGCCCTTTCTCCCCTCCTGATCTGGACAGGAGGGTCGACTCCCCTGCTTTGTCTGGAAGGGGTTCCCGACCTTCCGGTCGCACCTCAGGATGAGGCCGGTCTCACGAAGACATTCCAGACGTGGCCTCGTGGGTGGTTCCACATTCCGTAGGACCCCGATTTCCCGGTCCCCTCTTGATAAGAACCCGATGCCCGGACACCTCTCCGAACTCCAGCCTGTGAATGAAGTCAACACGAAGGGGCAGTTTTTCCGTGCATCGTTCGGAAAAAACCCCAGGTTCCAAATACAGCTCGACAAGCGGCCTCTCTCCCCGGGGACATCTCGAGAGGCAAGCGGAGTTCCATGCCTCAACCCAAGACGAGGCCTGACTCTCCTGTCCCCAGTCTGCAGGGACCCTGCGATCGGAGTCTGAAATCAGAGGTACCCTGCGGTTCCTGCCTCAACTGGAGATGAGGCCCTCTTCCAATGCACCAAGCCCAGTGGAGTCCCGAGAGGCCCCTCCCACCTCCAGTTTCCCTGGCTTCTCAGAGCCACCGTGAGAAGCCCCCTGAGGTCACCTGCACAAGTCGAGGGAACCCAGGGTTTCCTGCCTCAACCCGGGAAAGACCTCGAGAGACCTTCTTCAACACGTCTCGAGGCCAGATTCCCCTACCATGGCTCGGGAGCAATGACGCGCTCCCCCTCGCCACTCGCATGGAGACCCGACTTCCCTGGCGCCCCACGAGAGGCTCACTGACCTCGCCGTCGTACCTCGTGAGAGACCGCACACTGGGGCCGCCGCTCGAGAACAACCCCGAGATTCCCCCGTCATCGAGAGCTGAGGGCCTTCGTCTCCTGCATGGCCTAGAGACCAATCTCGCGACCTCTCTCCAAACGCCTCAGGAGGCTTGACTCCCTTGAGTCCACCCAGTGAGCTCCAAGAGATACCCGTCGCGATTCGAGAGCAGAGCGGGGTTCTTTGCTTCCACTCGAGATGAATGCCTGTCTCCCCGGGTGCGTCTGGAATGCAACCCCGAGATCCCTGTCGCCCCTGGAGAGGAACATTGGCTTCTGGACACAAGCCTAGATGAGGTCTATTGGCCCTGCAGTCACTCGAGAGCAATCCCCAGCTTTCCTTCGCAACTCGAATGGAAGATTGGACTTGCCTGGGCCAACACAAGAGGCAGCCTGAAATCCCCGTCGTAACTCGAGAATCCCGCCGTAACTCGAGAAAAACCACGTGGCTCCCCCGTCATCGCAAGATGAAGCCCTTTCCCGCTACAGCGCCTCAGGAGAAGTCCCACGTTAGGAATTGGAGGTCGAAAGGGCCCTTGGCACCCTGGATGCGACCCACAAAGTTCCCCGAAATCCCGGTCTCCCTCGAGAGGAACACTGAGGTTTTCCGGCACCCCCTCCTCTGAGCCCTTTCTCCCCTCCTGATCTGGACAGGAGGGTCGACTCCCCTGCTTTGTCTGGAAGGGGTTCCCGACCTTCCGGTCGCACCTCAGGATGAGGCCGGTCTCACGAAGACATTCCAGACGTGGCCTCGTGGGTGGTTCCACATTCCGTAGGACCCCGATTTCCCGGTCCCCTCTTGATAAGAACCCGATGCCCGGACACCTCTCCGAACTCCAGCCTGTGAATGAAGTCAACACGAAGGGGCAGTTTTTCCGTGCATCGTTCGGAAAAAACCCCAGGTTCCAAATACAGCTCGACAAGCGGCCTCTCTCCCCGGGGACATCTCGAGAGGCAAGCGGAGTTCCATGCCTCAACCCAAGACGAGGCCTGACTCTCCTGTCCCCAGTCTGCAGGGACCCTGCGATCGGAGTCTGAAATCAGAGGTACCCTGCGGTTCCTGCCTCAACTGGAGATGAGGCCCTCTTCCAATGCACCAAGCCCAGTGGAGTCCCGAGAGGCCCCTCCCACCTCCAGTTTCCCTGGCTTCTCAGAGCCACCGTGAGAAGCCCCCTGAGGTCACCTGCACAAGTCGAGGGAACCCAGGGTTTCCTGCCTCAACCCGGGAAAGACCTCGAGAGACCTTCTTCAACACGTCTCGAGGCCAGATTCCCCTACCATGGCTCGGGAGCAATGACGCGCTCCCCCTCGCCACTCGCATGGAGACCCGACTTCCCTGGCGCCCCACGAGAGGCTCACTGACCTCGCCGTCGTACCTCGTGAGAGACCGCACACTGGGGCCGCCGCTCGAGAACAACCCCGAGATTCCCCCGTCATCGAGAGCTGAGGGCCTTCGTCTCCTGCATGGCCTAGAGACCAATCTCGCGACCTCTCTCCAAACGCCTCAGGAGGCTTGACTCCCTTGAGTCCACCCAGTGAGCTCCAAGAGATACCCGTCGCGATTCGAGAGCAGAGCGGGGTTCTTTGCTTCCACTCGAGATGAATGCCTGTCTCCCCGGGTGCGTCTGGAATGCAACCCCGAGATCCCTGTCGCCCCTGGAGAGGAACATTGGCTTCTGGACACAAGCCTAGATGAGGTCTATTGGCCCTGCAGTCACTCGAGAGCAATCCCCAGCTTTCCTTCGCAACTCGAATGGAAGATTGGACTTGCCTGGGCCAACACAAGAGGCAGCCTGAATTCCCCGTCGTAACTCGAGAATCCCGCCGTAACTCGAGAAAAACCACGTGGCTCCCCCGTCATCGCAAGATGAAGCCCTTTCCCGCTACAGCGCCTCAGGAGAAGTCCCACGTTAGGAATTGGAGGTCGAAAGGGCCCTTGGCACCCTGGATGCGACCCACAAAGTTCCCCGAAATCCCGGTCTCCCTCGAGAGGAACACTGAGGTTTTCCGGCACCCCCTCCTCTGAGCCCTTTCTCCCCTCCTGATCTGGACAGGAGGGTCGACTCCCCTGCTTTGTCTGGAAGGGGTTCCCGACCTTCCGGTCGCACCTCAGGATGAGGCCGGTCTCACGAAGACATTCCAGACGTGGCCTCGTGGGTGGTTCCACATTCCGTAGGACCCCGATTTCCCGGTCCCCTCTTGATAAGAACCCGATGCCCGGACACCTCTCCGAACTCCAGCCTGTGAATGAAGTCAACACGAAGGGGCAGTTTTTCCGTGCATCGTTCGGAAAAAACCCCAGGTTCCAAATACAGCTCGACAAGCGGCCTCTCTCCCCGGGGACATCTCGAGAGGCAAGCGGAGTTCCATGCCTCAACCCAAGACGAGGCCTGACTCTCCTGTCCCCAGTCTGCAGGGACCCTGCGATCGGAGTCTGAAATCAGAGGTACCCTGCGGTTCCTGCCTCAACTGGAGATGAGGCCCTCTTCCAATGCACCAAGCCCAGTGGAGTCCCGAGAGGCCCCTCCCACCTCCAGTTTCCCTGGCTTCTCAGAGCCACCGTGAGAAGCCCCCTGAGGTCACCTGCACAAGTCGAGGGAACCCAGGGTTTCCTGCCTCAACCCGGGAAAGACCTCGAGAGACCTTCTTCAACACGTCTCGAGGCCAGATTCCCCTACCATGGCTCGGGAGCAATGACGCGCTCCCCCTCGCCACTCGCATGGAGACCCGACTTCCCTGGCGCCCCACGAGAGGCTCACTGACCTCGCCGTCGTACCTCGTGAGAGACCGCACACTGGGGCCGCCGCTCGAGAACAACCCCGAGATTCCCCCGTCATCGAGAGCTGAGGGCCTTCGTCTCCTGCATGGCCTAGAGACCAATCTCGCGACCTCTCTCCAAACGCCTCAGGAGGCTTGACTCCCTTGAGTCCACCCAGTGAGCTCCAAGAGATACCCGTCGCGATTCGAGAGCAGAGCGGGGTTCTTTGCTTCCACTCGAGATGAATGCCTGTCTCCCCGGGTGCGTCTGGAATGCAACCCCGAGATCCCTGTCGCCCCTGGAGAGGAACACTGGCTTCTGGACACAAGCCTAGATGAGGTCTATTGGCCCTGCAGTCACTCGAGAGCAATCCCCAGCTTTCCTTCGCAACTCGAATGGAAGATTGGACTTGCCTGGGCCAACACAAGAGGCAGCCTGAATTCCCCGACGTAACTCGAGAATCCCGCCGTAACTCGAGAAAAACCACGTGGCTCCCCCGTCATCGCAAGATGAAGCCCTTTCCCGCTACAGCGCCTCAGGAGAAGTCCCACGTTAGGAATTGGAGGTCGAAAGGGCCCTTGGCACCCTGGATGCGACCCACAAAGTTCCCCGAAATCCCGGTCTCCCTCGAGAGGAACACTGAGGTTTTCCGGCACCCCCTCCTCTGAGCCCTTTCTCCCCTCCTGATCTGGACAGGAGGGTCGACTCCCCTGCTTTGTCTGGAAGGGGTTCCCGACCTTCCGGTCGCACCTCAGGATGAGGCCGGTCTCACGAAGACATTCCAGACGTGGCCTCGTGGGTGGTTCCACATTCCGTAGGACCCCGATTTCCCGGTCCCCTCTTGATAAGAACCCGATGCCCGGACACCTCTCCGAACTCCAGCCTGTGAATGAAGTCAACACGAAGGGGCGGTTTTTCCGTGCATCGTTCGGAAAAAACCCCAGGTTCCAAATACAGCTCGACAAGCGGCCTCTCTCCCCGGGGACATCTCGAGAGGCAAGCGGAGTTCCATGCCTCAACCCAAGACGAGGCCTGACTCTCCTGTCCCCAGTCTGCAGGGACCCTGCGATCGGAGTCTGAAATCAGAGGTACCCTGCGGTTCCTGCCTCAACTGGAGATGAGGCCCTCTTCCAATGCACCCAACCCAGTGGAGTCCCGAGAGGCCCCTCCCACCTCCAGTTTCCCTGGCTTCTCAGAGCCACCGTGAGAAGCCCCCTGAGGTCACCTGCACAAGTCGAGGGAACCCAGGGTTTCCTGCCTCAACCCGGGAAAGACCTCGAGAGACCTTCTTCAACACGTCTCGAGGCCAGATTCCCCTACCATGGCTCGGGAGCAATGACGCGCTCCCCCTCGCCACTCGCATGGAGACCCGACTTCCCTGGCGCCCCACGAGAGGCTCACTGACCTCGCCGTCGTACCTCGTGAGAGACCGCACACTGGGGCCGCCGCTCGAGAACAACCCCGAGATTCCCCCGTCATCGAGAGATGAGGGCCTTCGTCTCCTGCATGGCCTAGAGACCAATCTCGCGACCTCTCTCCAAACGCCTCAGGAGGCTTGACTCCCTTGAGTCCACCCAGTGAGCTCCAAGAGATACCCGTCGCGATTCGAGAGCAGAGCGGGGTTCTTTGCTTCCACTCGAGATGAATGCCTGTCTCCCCGGGTGCGTCTGGAATGCAACCCCGAGATCCCTGTCGCCCCTGGAGAGGAACATTGGCTTCTGGACACAAGCCTAGATGAGGTCTATTGGCCCTGCAGTCACTCGAGAGCAATCCCCAGCTTTCCTTCGCAACTCGAATGGAAGATTGGACTTGCCTGGGCCAACACAAGAGGCAGCCTGAATTCCCCGTCGTAACTCGAGAATCCCGCCGTAACTCGAGAAAAACCACGTGGCTCCCCCGTCATCGCAAGATGAAGCCCTTTCCCGCTACAGCGTCTCAGGAGAAGTCCCACGTTAGGAATTGGAGGTCGAAAGGGCCCTTGGCACCCTGGATGCGACCCACAAAGTTCCCCGAAATCCCGGTCTCCCTCGAGAGGAACACTGAGGTTTTCCGGCACCCCCTCCTCTGAGCCCTTTCTCCCCTCCTGATCTGGACAGGAGGGTCGACTCCCCTGCTTTGTCTGGAAGGGGTTCCCGACCTTCCGGTCGCACCTCAGGATGAGGCCGGTCTCACGAAGACATTCCAGACGTGGCCTCGTGGGTGGTTCCACATTCCGTAGGACCCCGATTTCCCGGTCCCCTCTTGATAAGAACCCGATGCCCGGACACCTCTCCGAACTCCAGCCTGTGAATGAAGTCAACACGAAGGGGCAGTTTTTCCGTGCATCGTTCGGAAAAAAACCCCAGGTTCCAAATACAGCTCGACAAGCGGCCTCTCTCCCCGGGGACATCTCGAGAGGCAAGCGGAGTTCCATGCCTCAACCCAAGACGAGGCCTGACTCTCCTGTCCCCAGTCTGCAGGGACCCTGCGATCGGAGTCTGAAATCAGAGGTACCCTGCGGTTCCTGCCTCAACTGGAGATGAGGCCCTCTTCCAATGCACCAAGCCCAGTGGAGTCCCGAGAGGCCCCTCCCACCTCCAGTTTCCCTGGCTTCTCAGAGCCACCATGAGAAGCCCCCTGAGGTCACCTGCACAAGTCGAGGGAACCCAGGGTTTCCTGCCTCAACCCGGGAAAGACCTCGAGAGACCTTCTTCAACACGTCTCGAGGCCAGATTCCCCTACCATGGCTCGGGAGCAATGACGCGCTCCCCCTCGCCACTCGCATGGAGACCCGACTTCCCTGGCGCCCCACGAGAGGCTCACTGACCTCGCCGTCGTACCTCGTGAGAGACCGCACACTGGGGCCGCCGCTCGAGAACAACCCCGAGATTCCCCCGTCATCGAGAGATGAGGGCCTTCGTCTCCTGCATGGCCTAGAGACCAATCTCGCGACCTCTCTCCAAACGCCTCAGGAGGCTTGACTCCCTTGAGTCCACCCAGTGAGCTCCAAGAGATACCCGTCGCGATTCGAGAGCAGAGCGGGGTTCTTTGCTTCCACTCGAGATGAATGCCTGTCTCCCCGGGTGCGTCTGGAATGCAACCCCGAGATCCCTGTCGCCCCTGGAGAGGAACATTGGCTTCTGGACACAAGCCTAGATGAGGTCTATTGGCCCTGCAGTCACTCGAGAGCAATCCCCAGCTTTCCTTCGCAACTCGAATGGAAGATTGGACTTGCCTGGGCCAACACAAGAGGCAGCCTGAATTCCCCGTCGTAACTCGAGAATCCCGCCGTAACTCGAGAAAAACCACGTGGCTCCCCCGTCATCGCAAGATGAAGCCCTTTCCCGCTACAGCGCCTCAGGAGAAGTCCCACGTTAGGAATTGGAGGTCGAAAGGGCACTTGGCACCCTTGATGCGACCCACAAAGTTCCCCGAAATCCCGGTCTCCCTCGAGAGGAACACTGAGGTTTTCCGGCACCCCCTCCTCTGAGCCCTTTCTCCCCTCCTGATCTGGACAGGAGGGTCGACTCCCCTGCTTTGTCTGGAAGGGGTTCCCGACCTTCCGGTCGCACCTCAGGATGAGGCCGGTCTCACGAAGACATTCCAGACGTGGCCTCGTGGGTGGTTCCACATTCCGTAGGACCCCGATTTCCCGGTCCCCTCTTGATAAGAACCCGATGCCCGGACACCTCTCCGAACTCCAGCCTGTGAATGAAGTCAACACGAAGGGGCAGTTTTTCCGTGCATCGTTCGGAAAAAACCCCAGGTTCCAAATACAGCTCGACAAGCGGCCTCTCTCCCCGGGGACATCTCGAGAGGCAAGCGGAGTTCCATGCCTCAACCCAAGACGAGGCCTGACTCTCCTGTCCCCAGTCTGCAGGGACCCTGCGATCGGAGTCTGAAATCAGAGGTACCCTGCGGTTCCTGCCTCAACTGGAGATGAGGCCCTCTTCCAATGCACCAAGCCCAGTGGAGTCCCGAGAGGCCCCTCCCACCTCCAGTTTCCCTGGCTTCTCAGAGCCACCATGAGAAGCCCCCTGAGGTCACCTGCACAAGTCGAGGGAACCCAGGGTTTCCTGCCTCAACCCGGGAAAGACCTCGAGAGACCTTCTTCAACACGTCTCGAGGCCAGATTCCCCTACCATGGCTCGGGAGCAATGACGCGCTCCCCCTCGCCACTCGCATGGAGACCCGACTTCCCTGGCGCCCCACGAGAGGCTCACTGACCTCGCCGTCGTACCTCGTGAGAGACCGCACACTGGGGCCGCCGCTCGAGAACAACCCCGAGATTCCCCCGTCATCGAGAGATGAGGGCCTTCGTCTCCTGCATGGCCTAGAGACCAATCTCGCGACCTCTCTCCAAACGCCTCAGGAGGCTTGACTCCCTTGAGTCCACCCAGTGAGCTCCAAGAGATACCCGTCGCGATTCGAGAGCAGAGCGGGGTTCTTTGCTTCCACTCGAGATGAATGCCTGTCTCCCCGGGTGCGTCTGGAATGCAACCCCGAGATCCCTGTCGCCCCTGGAGAGGAACATTGGCTTCTGGACACAAGCCTAGATGAGGTCTATTGGCCCTGCAGTCACTCGAGAGCAATCCCCAGCTTTCCTTCGCAACTCGAATGGAAGATTGGACTTGCCTGGGCCAACACAAGAGGCAGCCTGAATTCCCCGTCGTAACTCGAGAATCCCGCCGTAACTCGAGAAAAACCACGTGGCTCCCCCGTCATCGCAAGATGAAGCCCTTTCCCGCTACAGCGCCTCAGGAGAAGTCCCACGTTAGGAATTGGAGGTCGAAAGGGCACTTGGCACCCTGGATGCGACCCACAAAGTTCCCCGAAATCCCGGTCTCCCTCGAGAGGAACACTGAGGTTTTCCGGCACCCCCTCCTCTGAGCCCTTTCTCCCCTCCTGATCTGGACAGGAGGGTCGACTCCCCTGCTTTGTCTGGAAGGGGTTCCCGACCTTCCGGTCGCACCTCAGGATGAGGCCGGTCTCACGAAGACATTCCAGACGTGGCCTCGTGGGTGGTTCCACATTCCGTAGGACCCCGATTTCCCGGTCCCCTCTTGATAAGAACCCGATGCCCGGACACCTCTCCGAACTCCAGCCTGTGAATGAAGTCAACACGAAGGGGCAGTTTTTCCGTGCATCGTTCGGAAAAAACCCCAGGTTCCAAATACAGCTCGACAAGCGGCCTCTCTCCCCGGGGACATCTCGAGAGGCAAGCGGAGTTCCATGCCTCAACCCAAGACGAGGCCTGACTCTCCTGTCCCCAGTCTGCAGGGACCCTGCGATCGGAGTCTGAAATCAGAGGTACCCTGCGGTTCCTGCCTCAACTGGAGATGAGGCCCTCTTCCAATGCACCAAGCCCAGTGGAGTCCCGAGAGGCCCCTCCCACCTCCAGTTTCCCTGGCTTCTCAGAGCCACCATGAGAAGCCCCCTGAGGTCACCTGCACAAGTCGAGGGAACCCAGGGTTTCCTGCCTCAACCCGGGAAAGACCTCGAGAGACCTTCTTCAACACGTCTCGAGGCCAGATTCCCCTACCATGGCTCGGGAGCAATGACGCGCTCCCCCTCGCCACTCGCATGGAGACCCGACTTCCCTGGCGCCCCACGAGAGGCTCACTGACCTCGCCGTCGTACCTCGTGAGAAACCGCACACTGGGGCCGCCGCTCGAGAACAACCCCGAGATTCCCCCGTCATCGAGAGATGAGGGCCTTCGTCTCCTGCATGGCCTAGAGACCAATCTCGCGACCTCTCTCCAAACGCCTCAGGAGGCTTGACTCCCTTGAGTCCACCCAGTGAGCTCCAAGAGATACCCGTCGCGATTCGAGAGCAGAGCGGGGTTCTTTGCTTCCACTCGAGATGAATGCCTGTCTCCCCGGGTGCGTCTGGAATGCAACCCCGAGATCCCTGTCGCCCCTGGAGAGGAACATTGGCTTCTGGACACAAGCCTAGATGAGGTCTATTGGCCCTGCAGTCACTCGAGAGCAATCCCCAGCTTTCCTTCGCAACTCGAATGGAAGATTGGACTTGCCTGGGCCAACACAAGAGGCAGCCTGAATTCCCCGTCGTAACTCGAGAATCCCGCCGTAACTCGAGAAAAACCACGTGGCTCCCCCGTCATCGCAAGATGAAGCCCTTTCCCGCTACAGCGCCTCAGGAGAAGTCCCACGTTAGGAATTGGAGGTCGAAAGGGCACTTGGCACCCTTGATGCGACCCACAAAGTTCCCCGAAATCCCGGTCTCCCTCGAGAGGAACACTGAGGTTTTCCGGCACCCCCTCCTCTGAGCCCTTTCTCCCCTCCTGATCTGGACAGGAGGGTCGACTCCCCTGCTTTGTCTGGAAGGGGTTCCCGACCTTCCGGTCGCACCTCAGGATGAGGCCGGTCTCACGAAGACATTCCAGACGTGGCCTCGTGGGTGGTTCCACATTCCGTAGGACCCCGATTTCCCGGTCCCCTCTTGATAAGAACCCGATGCCCGGACACCTCTCCGAACTCCAGCCTGTGAATGAAGTCAACACGAAGGGGCAGTTTTTCCGTGCATCGTTCGGAAAAAACCCCAGGTTCCAAATACAGCTCGACAAGCGGCCTCTCTCCCCGGGGACATCTCGAGAGGCAAGCGGAGTTCCATGCCTCAACCCAAGACGAGGCCTGACTCTCCTGTCCCCAGTCTGCAGGGACCCTGCGATCGGAGTCTGAAATCAGAGGTACCCTGCGGCTCCTGCCTCAACTGGAGATGAGGCCCTCTTCCAATGCACCAAGCCCAGTGGAGTCCCGAGAGGCCCCTCCCACCTCCAGTTTCCCTGGCTTCTCAGAGCCACCATGAGAAGCCCCCTGAGGTCACCTGCACAAGTCGAGGGAACCCAGGGTTTCCTGCCTCAACCCGGGAAAGACCTCGAGAGACCTTCTTCAACACGTCTCGAGGCCAGATTCCCCTACCATGGCTCGGGAGCAATGACGCGCTCCCCCTCGCCACTCGCATGGAGACCCGACTTCCCTGGCGCCCCACGAGAGGCTCACTGACCTCGCCGTCGTACCTCGTGAGAGACCGCACACTGGGGCCGCCGCTCGAGAACAACCCCGAGATTCCCCCGTCATCGAGAGATGAGGGCCTTCGTCTCCTGCATGGCCTAGCGACCAATCTCGCGACCTCTCTCCAAACGCCTCAGGAGGCTTGACTCCCTTGAGTCCACCCAGTGAGCTCCAAGAGATACCCGTCGCGATTCGAGAGCAGAGCGGGGTTCTTTGCTTCCACTCGAGATGAATGCCTGTCTCCCCGGGTGCGTCTGGAATGCAACCCCGAGATCCCTGTCGCCCCTGGAGAGGAACATTGGCTTCTGGACACAAGCCTAGATGAGGTCTATTGGCCCTGCAGTCACTCGAGAGCAATCCCCAGCTTTCCTTCGCAACTCGAATGGAAGATTGGACTTGCCTGGGCCAACACAAGAGGCAGCCTGAATTCCCCGTCGTAACTCGAGAATCCCGCCGTAACTCGAGAAAAACCACGTGGCTCCCCCGTCATCGCAAGATGAAGCCCTTTCCCGCTACAGCGCCTCAGGAGAAGTCCCACGTTAGGAATTGGAGGTCGAAAGGGCACTTGGCACCCTTGATGCGACCCACAAAGTTCCCCGAAATCCCGGTCTCCCTCGAGAGGAACACTGAGGTTTTCCGGCACCCCCTCCTCTGAGCCCTTTCTCCCCTCCTGATCTGGACAGGAGGGTCGACTCCCCTGCTTTGTCTGGAAGGGGTTCCCGACCTTCCGGTCGCACCTCAGGATGAGGCCGGTCTCACGAAGACATTCCAGACGTGGCCTCGTGGGTGGTTCCACATTCCGTAGGACCCCGATTTCCCGGTCCCCTCTTGATAAGAACCCGATGCCCGGACACCTCTCCGAACTCCAGCCTGTGAATGAAGTCAACACGAAGGGGCAGTTTTTCCGTGCATCGTTCGGAAAAAACCCCAGGTTCCAAATACAGCTCGACAAGCGGCCTCTCTCCCCGGGGACATCTCGAGAGGCAAGCGGAGTTCCATGCCTCAACCCAAGACGAGGCCTGACTCTCCTGTCCCCAGTCTGCAGGGACCCTGCGATCGGAGTCTGAAATCAGAGGTACCCTGCGGTTCCTGCCTCAACTGGAGATGAGGCCCTCTTCCAATGCACCAAGCCCAGTGGAGTCCCGAGAGGCCCCTCCCACCTCCAGTTTCCCTGGCTTCTCAGAGCCACCATGAGAAGCCCCCTGAGGTCACCTGCACAAGTCGAGGGAACCCAGGGTTTCCTGCCTCAACCCGGGAAAGACCTCGAGAGACCTTCTTCAACACGTCTCGAGGCCAGATTCCCCTACCATGGCTCGGGAGCAATGACGCGCTCCCCCTCGCCACTCGCATGGAGACCCGACTTCCCTGGCGCCCCACGAGAGGCTCACTGACCTCGCCGTCGTACCTCGTGAGAAACCGCACACTGGGGCCGCCGCTCGAGAACAACCCCGAGATTCCCCCGTCATCGAGAGATGAGGGCCTTCGTCTCCTGCATGGCCTAGCGACCAATCTCGCGACCTCTCTCCAAACGCCTCAGGAGGCTTGACTCCCTTGAGTCCACCCAGTGAGCTCCAAGAGATACCCGTCGCGATTCGAGAGCAGAGCGGGGTTCTTTGCTTCCACTCGAGATGAATGCCTGTCTCCCCGGGTGCGTCTGGAATGCAACCCCGAGATCCCTGTCGCCCCTGGAGAGGAACATTGGCTTCTGGACACAAGCCTAGATGAGGTCTATTGGCCCTGCAGTCACTCGAGAGCAATCCCCAGCTTTCCTTCGCAACTCGAATGGAAGATTGGACTTGCCTGGGCCAACACAAGAGGCAGCCTGAATTCCCCGTCGTAACTCGAGAATCCCGCCGTAACTCGAGAAAAACCACGTGGCTCCCCCGTCATCGCAAGATGAAGCCCTTTCCCGCTACAGCGCCTCAGGAGAAGTCCCACGTTAGGAATTGGAGGTCGAAAGGGCACTTGGCACCCTTGATGCGACCCACAAAGTTCCCCGAAATCCCGGTCTCCCTCGAGAGGAACACTGAGGTTTTCCGGCACCCCCTCCTCTGAGCCCTTTCTCCCCTCCTGATCTGGACAGGAGGGTCGACTCCCCTGCTTTGTCTGGAAGGGGTTCCCGACCTTCCGGTCGCACCTCAGGATGAGGCCGGTCTCACGAAGACATTCCAGACGTGGCCTCGTGGGTGGTTCCACATTCCGTAGGACCCCGATTTCCCGGTCCCCTCTTGATAAGAACCCGATGCCCGGACACCTCTCCGAACTCCAGCCTGTGAATGAAGTCAACACGAAGGGGCAGTTTTTCCGTGCATCGTTCGGAAAAAACCCCAGGTTCCAAATACAGCTCGACAAGCGGCCTCTCTCCCCGGGGACATCTCGAGAGGCAAGCGGAGTTCCATGCCTCAACCCAAGACGAGGCCTGACTCTCCTGTCCCCAGTCTGCAGGGACCCTGCGATCGGAGTCTGAAATCAGAGGTACCCTGCGGTTCCTGCCTCAACTGGAGATGAGGCCCTCTTCCAATGCACCAAGCCCAGTGGAGTCCCGAGAGGCCCCTCCCACCTCCAGTTTCCCTGGCTTCTCAGAGCCACCATGAGAAGCCCCCTGAGGTCACCTGCACAAGTCGAGGGAACCCAGGGTTTCCTGCCTCAACCCGGGAAAGACCTCGAGAGACCTTCTTCAACACGTCTCGAGGCCAGATTCCCCTACCATGGCTCGGGAGCAATGACGCGCTCCCCCTCGCCACTCGCATGGAGACCCGACTTCCCTGGCGCCCCACGAGAGGCTCACTGACCTCGCCGTCGTACCTCGTGAGAAACCGCACACTGGGGCCGCCGCTCGAGAACAACCCCGAGATTCCCCCGTCATCGAGAGATGAGGGCCTTCGTCTCCTGCATGGCCTAGCGACCAATCTCGCGACCTCTCTCCAAACGCCTCAGGAGGCTTGACTCCCTTGAGTCCACCCAGTGAGCTCCAAGAGATACCCGTCGCGATTCGAGAGCAGAGCGGGGTTCTTTGCTTCCACTCGAGATGAATGCCTGTCTCCCCGGGTGCGTCTGGAATGCAACCCCGAGATCCCTGTCGCCCCTGGAGAGGAACATTGGCTTCTGGACACAAGCCTAGATGAGGTCTATTGGCCCTGCAGTCACTCGAGAGCAATCCCCAGCTTTCCTTCGCAACTCGAATGGAAGATTGGACTTGCCTGGGCCAACACAAGAGGCAGCCTGAATTCCCCGTCGTAACTCGAGAATCCCGCCGTAACTCGAGAAAAACCACGTGGCTCCCCCGTCATCGCAAGATGAAGCCCTTTCCCGCTACAGCGCCTCAGGAGAAGTCCCACGTTAGGAATTGGAGGTCGAAAGGGCACTTGGCACCCTTGATGCGACCCACAAAGTTCCCCGAAATCCCGGTCTCCCTCGAGAGGAACACTGAGGTTTTCCGGCACCCCCTCCTCTGAGCCCTTTCTCCCCTCCTGATCTGGACAGGAGGGTCGACTCCCCTGCTTTGTCTGGAAGGGGTTCCCGACCTTCCGGTCGCACCTCAGGATGAGGCCGGTCTCACGAAGACATTCCAGACGTGGCCTCGTGGGTGGTTCCACATTCCGTAGGACCCCGATTTCCCGGTCCCCTCTTGATAAGAACCCGATGCCCGGACACCTCTCCGAACTCCAGCCTGTGAATGCAGTCAACACGAAGGGGCAGTTTTTCCGTGCATCGTTCGGAAAAAACCCCAGGTTCCAAATACAGCTCGACAAGCGGCCTCTCTCCCCGGGGACATCTCGAGAGGCAAGCGGAGTTCCATGCCTCAACCCAAGACGAGGCCTGACTCTCCTGTCCCCAGTCTGCAGGGACCCTGCGATCGGAGTCTGAAATCAGAGGTACCCTGCGGTTCCTGCCTCAACTGGAGATGAGGCCCTCTTCCAATGCACCAAGCCCAGTGGAGTCCCGAGAGGCCCCTCCCACCTCCAGTTTCCCTGGCTTCTCAGAGCCACCATGAGAAGCCCCCTGAGGTCACCTGCACAAGTCGAGGGAACCCAGGGTTTCCTGCCTCAACCCGGGAAAGACCTCGAGAGACCTTCTTCAACACGTCTCGAGGCCAGATTCCCCTACCATGGCTCGGGAGCAATGACGCGCTCCCCCTCGCCACTCGCATGGAGACCCGACTTCCCTGGCGCCCCACGAGAGGCTCACTGACCTCGCCGTCGTACCTCGTGAGAAACCGCACACTGGGGCCGCCGCTCGAGAACAACCCCGAGATTCCCCCGTCATCGAGAGATGAGGGCCTTCGTCTCCTGCATGGCCTAGCGACCAATCTCGCGACCTCTCTCCAAACGCCTCAGGAGGCTTGACTCCCTTGAGTCCACCCAGTGAGCTCCAAGAGATACCCGTCGCGACTCGAGAGCAGAGCGGGGTTCTTTGCTTCCACTCGAGATGAATGCCTGTCTCCCCGGGTGCGTCTGGAATGCAACCCCGAGATCCCTGTCGCCCCTGGAGAGGAACATTGGCTTCTGGACACAAGCCTAGATGAGGTCTATTGGCCCTGCAGTCACTCGAGAGCAATCCCCAGCTTTCCTTCGCAACTCGAATGGAAGATTGGACTTGCCTGGGCCAACACAAGAGGCAGCCTGAATTCCCCGTCGTAACTCGAGAATCCCGCCGTAACTCGAGAAAAACCACGTGGCTCCCCCGTCATCGCAAGATGAAGCCCTTTCCCGCTACAGCGCCTCAGGAGAAGTCCCACGTTAGGAATTGGAGGTCGAAAGGGCACTTGGCACCCTTGATGCGACCCACAAAGTTCCCCGAAA
The DNA here is from genome assembly GCF_029378745.1 of Bos indicus. Taxonomy (NCBI): domain Eukaryota; kingdom Metazoa; phylum Chordata; class Mammalia; order Artiodactyla; family Bovidae; genus Bos; species Bos indicus. The sequence goes on from NW_027223724.1 coordinate 445,192, forward strand.
TCCCGGTCTCCCTCGAGAGGAACACTGAGGTTTTCCGGCACCCCCTCCTCTGAGCCCTTTCTCCCCTCCTGATCTGGACAGGAGGGTCGACTCCCCTGCTTTGTCTGGAAGGGGTTCCCGACCTTCCGGTCGCACCTCAGGATGAGGCCGGTCTCACGAAGACATTCCAGACGTGGCCTCGTGGGTGGTTCCACATTCCGTAGGACCCCGATTTCCCGGTCCCCTCTTGATAAGAACCCGATGCCCGGACACCTCTCCGAACTCCAGCCTGTGAATGCAGTCAACACGAAGGGGCAGTTTTTCCGTGCATCGTTCGGAAAAAACCCCAGGTTCCAAATACAGCTCGACAAGCGGCCTCTCTCCCCGGGGACATCTCGAGAGGCAAGCGGAGTTCCATGCCTCAACCCAAGACGAGGCCTGACTCTCCTGTCCCCAGTCTGCAGGGACCCTGCGATCGGAGTCTGAAATCAGAGGTACCCTGCGGTTCCTGCCTCAACTGGAGATGAGGCCCTCTTCCAATGCACCAAGCCCAGTGGAGTCCCGAGAGGCCCCTCCCACCTCCAGTTTCCCTGGCTTCTCAGAGCCACCATGAGAAGCCCCCTGAGGTCACCTGCACAAGTCGAGGGAACCCAGGGTTTCCTGCCTCAACCCGGGAAAGACCTCGAGAGACCTTCTTCAACACGTCTCGAGGCCAGATTCCCCTACCATGGCTCGGGAGCAATGACGCGCTCCCCCTCGCCACTCGCATGGAGACCCGACTTCCCTGGCGCCCCACGAGAGGCTCACTGACCTCGCCGTCGTACCTCGTGAGAAACCGCACACTGGGGCCGCCGCTCGAGAACAACCCCGAGATTCCCCCGTCATCGAGAGATGAGGGCCTTCGTCTCCTGCATGGCCTAGCGACCAATCTCGCGACCTCTCTCCAAACGCCTCAGGAGGCTTGACTCCCTTGAGTCCACCCAGTGAGCTCCAAGAGATACCCGTCGCGACTCGAGAGCAGAGCGGGCTTCTTTGCTTCCACTCGAGATGAATGCCTGTCTCCCCGGGTGCGTCTGGAATGCAACCCCGAGATCCCTGTCGCCCCTGGAGAGGAACATTGGCTTCTGGACACAAGCCTAGATGAGGTCTATTGGCCCTGCAGTCACTCGAGAGCAATCCCCAGCTTTCCTTCGCAACTCGAATGGAAGATTGGACTTGCCTGGGCCAACACAAGAGGCAGCCTGAATTCCCCGTCGTAACTCGAGAATCCCGCCGTAACTCGAGAAAAACCACGTGGCTCCCCCGTCATCGCAAGATGAAGCCCTTTCCCGCTACAGCGCCTCAGGAGAAGTCCCACGTTAGGAATTGGAGGTCGAAAGGGCACTTGGCACCCTTGATGCGACCCACAAAGTTCCCCGAAATCCCGGTCTCCCTCGAGAGGAACACTGAGGTTTTCCGGCACCCCCTCCTCTGAGCCCTTTCTCCCCTCCTGATCTGGACAGGAGGGTCGACTCCCCTGCTTTGTCTGGAAGGGGTTCCCGACCTTCCGGTCGCACCTCAGGATGAGGCCGGTCTCACGAAGACATTCCAGACGTGGCCTCGTGGGTGGTTCCACATTCCGTAGGACCCCGATTTCCCGGTCCCCTCTTGATAAGAACCCGATGCCCGGACACCTCTCCGAACTCCAGCCTGTGAATGCAGTCAACACGAAGGGGCAGTTTTTCCGTGCATCGTTCGGAAAAAACCCCAGGTTCCAAATACAGCTCGACAAGCGGCCTCTCTCCCCGGGGACATCTCGAGAGGCAAGCGGAGTTCCATGCCTCAACCCAAGACGAGGCCTGACTCTCCTGTCCCCAGTCTGCAGGGACCCTGCGATCGGAGTCTGAAATCAGAGGTACCCTGCGGTTCCTGCCTCAACTGGAGATGAGGCCCTCTTCCAATGCACCAAGCCCAGTGGAGTCCCGAGAGGCCCCTCCCACCTCCAGTTTCCCTGGCTTCTCAGAGCCACCATGAGAAGCCCCCTGAGGTCACCTGCACAAGTCGAGGGAACCCAGGGTTTCCTGCCTCAACCCGGGAAAGCCCTCGAGAGACCTTCTTCAACACGTCTCGAGGCCAGATTCCCCTACCATGGCTCGGGAGCAATGACGCGCTCCCCCTCGCCACTCGCATGGAGACCCGACTTCCCTGGCGCCCCACGAGAGGCTCACTGACCTCGCCGTCGTACCTCGTGAGAAACCGCACACTGGGGCCGCCGCTCGAGAACAACCCCGAGATTCCCCCGTCATCGAGAGATGAGGGCCTTCGTCTCCTGCATGGCCTAGCGACCAATCTCGCGACCTCTCTCCAAACGCCTCAGGAGGCTTGACTCCCTTGAGTCCACCCAGTGAGCTCCAAGAGATACCCGTCGCGACTCGAGAGCAGAGCGGGGTTCTTTGCTTCCACTCGAGATGAATGCCTGTCTCCCCGGGTGCGTCTGGAATGCAACCCCGAGATCCCTGTCGCCCCTGGAGAGGAACATTGGCTTCTGGACACAAGCCTAGATGAGGTCTATTGGCCCTGCAGTCACTCGAGAGCAATCCCCAGCTTTCCTTCGCAACTCGAATGGAAGATTGGACTTGCCTGGGCCAACACAAGAGGCAGCCTGAATTCCCCGTCGTAACTCGAGAATCCCGCCGTAACTCGAGAAAAACCACGTGGCTCCCCCGTCATCGCAAGATGAAGCCCTTTCCCGCTACAGCGCCTCAGGAGAAGTCCCACGTTAGGAATTGGAGGTCGAAAGGGCACTTGGCACCCTTGATGCGACCCACAAAGTTCCCCGAAATCCCGGTCTCCCTCGAGAGGAACACTGAGGTTTTCCGGCACCCCCTCCTCTGAGCCCTTTCTCCCCTCCTGATCTGGACAGGAGGGTCGACTCCCCTGCTTTGTCTGGAAGGGGTTCCCGACCTTCCGGTCGCACCTCAGGATGAGGCCGGTCTCACGAAGACATTCCAGACGTGGCCTCGTGGGTGGTTCCACATTCCGTAGGACCCCGATTTCCCGGTCCCCTCTTGATAAGAACCCGATGCCCGGACACCTCTCCGAACTCCAGCCTGTGAATGCAGTCAACACGAAGGGGCAGTTTTTCCGTGCATCGTTCGGAAAAAACCCCAGGTTCCAAATACAGCTCGACAAGCGGCCTCTCTCCCCGGGGACATCTCGAGAGGCAAGCGGAGTTCCATGCCTCAACCCAAGACGAGGCCTGACTCTCCTGTCCCCAGTCTGCAGGGACCCTGCGATCGGAGTCTGAAATCAGAGGTACCCTGCGGTTCCTGCCTCAACTGGAGATGAGGCCCTCTTCCAATGCACCAAGCCCAGTGGAGTCCCGAGAGGCCCCTCCCACCTCCAGTTTCCCTGGCTTCTCAGAGCCACCATGAGAAGCCCCCTGAGGTCACCTGCACAAGTCGAGGGAACCCAGGGTTTCCTGCCTCAACCCGGGAAAGCCCTCGAGAGACCTTCTTCAACACGTCTCGAGGCCAGATTCCCCTACCATGGCTCGGGAGCAATGACGCGCTCCCCCTCGCCACTCGCATGGAGACCCGACTTCCCTGGCGCCCCACGAGAGGCTCACTGACCTCGCCGTCGTACCTCGTGAGAAACCGCACACTGGGGCCGCCGCTCGAGAACAACCCCGAGATTCCCCCGTCATCGAGAGATGAGGGCCTTCGTCTCCTGCATGGCCTAGCGACCAATCTCGCGACCTCTCTCCAAACGCCTCAGGAGGCTTGACTCCCTTGAGTCCACCCAGTGAGCTCCAAGAGATACCCGTCGCGACTCGAGAGCAGAGCGGGGTTCTTTGCTTCCACTCGAGATGAATGCCTGTCTCCCCGGGTGCGTCTGGAATGCAACCCCGAGATCCCTGTCGCCCCTGGAGAGGAACATTGGCTTCTGGACACAAGCCTAGATGAGGTCTATTGGCCCTGCAGTCACTCGAGAGCAATCCCCAGCTTTCCTTCGCAACTCGAATGGAAGATTGGACTTGCCTGGGCCAACACAAGAGGCAGCCTGAATTCCCCGTCGTAACTCGAGAATCCCGCCGTAACTCGAGAAAAACCACGTGGCTCCCCCGTCATCGCAAGATGAAGCCCTTTCCCGCTACAGCGCCTCAGGAGAAGTCCCACGTTAGGAATTGGAGGTCGAAAGGGCACTTGGCACCCTTGATGCGACCCACAAAGTTCCCCGAAATCCCGGTCTCCCTCGAGAGGAACACTGAGGTTTTCCGGCACCCCCTCCTCTGAGCCCTTTCTCCCCTCCTGATCTGGACAGGAGGGTCGACTCCCCTGCTTTGTCTGGAAGGGGTTCCCGACCTTCCGGTCGCACCTCAGGATGAGGCCGGTCTCACGAAGACATTCCAGACGTGGCCTCGTGGGTGGTTCCACATTCCGTAGGACCCCGATTTCCCGGTCCCCTCTTGATAAGAACCCGATGCCCGGACACCTCTCCGAACTCCAGCCTGTGAATGCAGTCAACACGAAGGGGCAGTTTTTCCGTGCATCGTTCGGAAAAAACCCCAGGTTCCAAATACAGCTCGACAAGCGGCCTCTCTCCCCGGGGACATCTCGAGAGGCAAGCGGAGTTCCATGCCTCAACCCAAGACGAGGCCTGACTCTCCTGTCCCCAGTCTGCAGGGACCCTGCGATCGGAGTCTGAAATCAGAGGTACCCTGCGGTTCCTGCCTCAACTGGAGATGAGGCCCTCTTCCAATGCACCAAGCCCAGTGGAGTCCCGAGAGGCCCCTCCCACCTCCAGTTTCCCTGGCTTCTCAGAGCCACCATGAGAAGCCCCCTGAGGTCACCTGCACAAGTCGAGGGAACCCAGGGTTTCCTGCCTCAACCCGGGAAAGCCCTCGAGAGACCTTCTTCAACACGTCTCGAGGCCAGATTCCCCTACCATGGCTCGGGAGCAATGACGCGCTCCCCCTCGCCACTCGCATGGAGACCCGACTTCCCTGGCGCCCCACGAGAGGCTCACTGACCTCGCCGTCGTACCTCGTGAGAAACCGCACACTGGGGCCGCCGCTCGAGAACAACCCCGAGATTCCCCCGTCATCGAGAGATGAGGGCCTTCGTCTCCTGCATGGCCTAGCGACCAATCTCGCGACCTCTCTCCAAACGCCTCAGGAGGCTTGACTCCCTTGAGTCCACCCAGTGAGCTCCAAGAGATACCCGTCGCGACTCGAGAGCAGAGCGGGGTTCTTTGCTTCCACTCGAGATGAATGCCTGTCTCCCCGGGTGCGTCTGGAATGCAACCCCGAGATCCCTGTCGCCCCTGGAGAGGAACATTGGCTTCTGGACACAAGCCTAGATGAGGTCTATTGGCCCTGCAGTCACTCGAGAGCAATCCCCAGCTTTCCTTCGCAACTCGAATGGAAGATTGGACTTGCCTGGGCCAACACAAGAGGCAGCCTGAATTCCCCGTCGTAACTCGAGAATCCCGCCGTAACTCGAGAAAAACCACGTGGCTCCCCCGTCATCGCAAGATGAAGCCCTTTCCCGCTACAGCGCCTCAGGAGAAGTCCCACGTTAGGAATTGGAGGTCGAAAGGGCACTTGGCACCCTTGATGCGACCCACAAAGTTCCCCGAAATCCCGGTCTCCCTCGAGAGGAACACTGAGGTTTTCCGGCACCCCCTCCTCTGAGCCCTTTCTCCCCTCCTGATCTGGACAGGAGGGTCGACTCCCCTGCTTTGTCTGGAAGGGGTTCCCGACCTTCCGGTCGCACCTCAGGATGAGGCCGGTCTCACGAAGACATTCCAGACGTGGCCTCGTGGGTGGTTCCACATTCCGTAGGACCCCGATTTCCCGGTCCCCTCTTGATAAGAACCCGATGCCCGGACACCTCTCCGAACTCCAGCCTGTGAATGCAGTCAACACGAAGGGGCAGTTTTTCCGTGCATCGTTCGGAAAAAACCCCAGGTTCCAAATACAGCTCGACAAGCGGCCTCTCTCCCCGGGGACATCTCGAGAGGCAAGCGGAGTTCCATGCCTCAACCCAAGACGAGGCCTGACTCTCCTGTCCCCAGTCTGCAGGGACCCTGCGATCGGAGTCTGAAATCAGAGGTACCCTGCGGTTCCTGCCTCAACTGGAGATGAGGCCCTCTTCCAATGCACCAAGCCCAGTGGAGTCCCGAGAGGCCCCTCCCACCTCCAGTTTCCCTGGCTTCTCAGAGCCACCATGAGAAGCCCCCTGAGGTCACCTGCACAAGTCGAGGGAACCCAGGGTTTCCTGCCTCAACCCGGGAAAGCCCTCGAGAGACCTTCTTCAACACGTCTCGAGGCCAGATTCCCCTACCATGGCTCGGGAGCAATGACGCGCTCCCCCTCGCCACTCGCATGGAGACCCGACTTCCCTGGCGCCCCACGAGAGGCTCACTGACCTCGCCGTCGTACCTCGTGAGAAACCGCACACTGGGGCCGCCGCTCGAGAACAACCCCGAGATTCCCCCGTCATCGAGAGATGAGGGCCTTCGTCTCCTGCATGGCCTAGCGACCAATCTCGCGACCTCTCTCCAAACGCCTCAGGAGGCTTGACTCCCTTGAGTCCACCCAGTGAGCTCCAAGAGATACCCGTCGCGACTCGAGAGCAGAGCGGGGTTCTTTGCTTCCACTCGAGATGAATGCCTGTCTCCCCGGGTGCGTCTGGAATGCAACCCCGAGATCCCTGTCGCCCCTGGAGAGGAACATTGGCTTCTGGACACAAGCCTAGATGAGGTCTATTGGCCCTGCAGTCACTCGAGAGCAATCCCCAGCTTTCCTTCGCAACTCGAATGGAAGATTGGACTTGCCTGGGCCAACACAAGAGGCAGCCTGAATTCCCCGTCGTAACTCGAGAATCCCGCCGTAACTCGAGAAAAACCACGTGGCTCCCCCGTCATCGCAAGATGAAGCCCTTTCCCGCTACAGCGCCTCAGGAGAAGTCCCACGTTAGGAATTGGAGGTCGAAAGGGCACTTGGCACCCTTGATGCGACCCACAAAGTTCCCCGAAATCCCGGTCTCCCTCGAGAGGAACACTGAGGTTTTCCGGCACCCCCTCCTCTGAGCCCTTTCTCCCCTCCTGATCTGGACAGGAGGGTCGACTCCCCTGCTTTGTCTGGAAGGGGTTCCCGACCTTCCGGTCGCACCTCAGGATGAGGCCGGTCTCACGAAGACATTCCAGACGTGGCCTCGTGGGTGGTTCCACATTCCGTAGGACCCCGATTTCCCGGTCCCCTCTTGATAAGAACCCGATGCCCGGACACCTCTCCGAACTCCAGCCTGTGAATGCAGTCAACACGAAGGGGCAGTTTTTCCGTGCATCGTTCGGAAAAAACCCCAGGTTCCAAATACAGCTCGACAAGCGGCCTCTCTCCCCGGGGACATCTCGAGAGGCAAGCGGAGTTCCATGCCTCAACCCAAGACGAGGCCTGACTCTCCTGTCCCCAGTCTGCAGGGACCCTGCGATCGGAGTCTGAAATCAGAGGTACCCTGCGGTTCCTGCCTCAACTGGAGATGAGGCCCTCTTCCAATGCACCAAGCCCAGTGGAGTCCCGAGAGGCCCCTCCCACCTCCAGTTTCCCTGGCTTCTCAGAGCCACCATGAGAAGCCCCCTGAGGTCACCTGCACAAGTCGAGGGAACCCAGGGTTTCCTGCCTCAACCCGGGAAAGCCCTCGAGAGACCTTCTTCAACACGTCTCGAGGCCAGATTCCCCTACCATGGCTCGGGAGCAATGACGCGCTCCCCCTCGCCACTCGCATGGAGACCCGACTTCCCTGGCGCCCCACGAGAGGCTCACTGACCTCGCCGTCGTACCTCGTGAGAAACCGCACACTGGGGCCGCCGCTCGAGAACAACCCCGAGATTCCCCCGTCATCGAGAGATGAGGGCCTTCGTCTCCTGCATGGCCTAGCGACCAATCTCGCGACCTCTCTCCAAACGCCTCAGGAGGCTTGACTCCCTTGAGTCCACCCAGTGAGCTCCAAGAGATACCCGTCGCGACTCGAGAGCAGAGCGGGGTTCTTTGCTTCCACTCGAGATGAATGCCTGTCTCCCCGGGTGCGTCTGGAATGCAACCCCGAGATCCCTGTCGCCCCTGGAGAGGAACATTGGCTTCTGGACACAAGCCTAGATGAGGTCTATTGGCCCTGCAGTCACTCGAGAGCAATCCCCAGCTTTCCTTCGCAACTCGAATGGAAGATTGGACTTGCCTGGGCCAACACAAGAGGCAGCCTGAATTCCCCGTCGTAACTCGAGAATCCCGCCGTAACTCGAGAAAAACCACGTGGCTCCCCCGTCATCGCAAGATGAAGCCCTTTCCCGCTACAGCGCCTCAGGAGAAGTCCCACGTTAGGAATTGGAGGTCGAAAGGGCACTTGGCACCCTTGATGCGACCCACAAAGTTCCCCGAAATCCCGGTCTCCCTCGAGAGGAACACTGAGGTTTTCCGGCACCCCCTCCTCTGAGCCCTTTCTCCCCTCCTGATCTGGACAGGAGGGTCGACTCCCCTGCTTTGTCTGGAAGGGGTTCCCGACCTTCCGGTCGCACCTCAGGATGAGGCCGGTCTCACGAAGACATTCCAGACGTGGCCTCGTGGGTGGTTCCACATTCCGTAGGACCCCGATTTCCCGGTCCCCTCTTGATAAGAACCCGATGCCCGGACACCTCTCCGAACTCCAGCCTGTGAATGCAGTCAACACGAAGGGGCAGTTTTTCCGTGCATCGTTCGGAAAAAAACCCAGGTTCCAAATACAGCTCGACAAGCGGCCTCTCTCCCCGGGGACATCTCGAGAGGCAGGCGGAGTTCCATGCCTCAACCCAAGACGAGGCCTGACTCTCCTGTCCCCAGTCTGCAGGGACCCTGCGATCGGAGTCTGAAATCAGAGGTACCCTGCGGTTCCTGCCTCAACTGGAGATGAGGCCCTCTTCCAATGCGCCAAGCCCAGTGGAGTCCCGAGAGGCCCCTCCCACCTCCAGTTTCCCTGGCTTCTCAGAGCCACCATGAGAAGCCCCCTGAGGTCACCTGCACAAGTCGAGGGAACCCAGGGTTTCCTGCCTCAACCCGGGAAAGCCCTCGAGAGACCTTCTTCAACACGTCTCGAGGCCAGATTCCCCTACCATGGCTCGGGAGCAATGACGCGCTCCCCCTCGCCACTCGCATGGAGACCCGACTTCCCTGGCGCCCCACGAGAGGCTCACTGACCTCGCCGTCGTACCTCGTGAGAAACCGCACACTGGGGCCGCCGCTCGAGAACAACCCCGAGATTCCCCCGTCATCGAGAGAGGAGGGCCTTCGTCTCCTGCATGGCCTAGCGACCAATCTCGCGACCTCTCTCCAAACGCCTCAGGAGGCTTGACTCCCTTGAGTCCACCCAGTGAGCTCCAAGAGATACCCGTCGCGACTCGAGAGCAGAGCGGGGTTCTTTGCTTCCACTCGAGATGAATGCCTGTCTCCCCGGGTGCGTCTGGAATGCAACCCCGAGATCCCTGTCGCCCCTGGAGAGGAACATTGGCTTCTGGACACAAGCCTAGATGAGGTCTATTGGCCCTGCAGTCACTCGAGAGCAATCCCCAGCTTTCCTTCGCAACTCGAATGGAAGATTGGACTTGCCTGGGCCAACACAAGAGGCAGCCTGAATTCCCCGTCGTAACTCGAGAATCCCGCCGTAACTCGAGAAAAACCACGTGGCTCCCCCGTCATCGCAAGATGAAGCCCTTTCCCGCTACAGCGCCTCAGGAGAAGTCCCACGTTAGGAATTGGAGGTCGAAAGGGCACTTGGCACCCTTGATGCGACCCACAAAGTTCCCCGAAATCCCGGTCTCCCTCGAGAGGAACACTGAGGTTTTCCGGCACCCCCTCCTCTGAGCCCTTTCTCCCCTCCTGATCTGGACAGGAGGGTCGACTCCCCTGCTTTGTCTGGAAGGGGTTCCCGACCTTCCGGTCGCACCTCAGGATGAGGCCGGTCTCACGAAGACATTCCAGACGTGGCCTCGTGGGTGGTTCCACATTCCGTAGGACCCCGATTTCCCGGTCCCCTCTTGATAAGAACCCGATGCCCGGACACCTCTCCGAACTCCAGCCTGTGAATGCAGTCAACACGAAGGGGCAGTTTTTCCGTGCATCGTTCGGAAAAAACCCCAGGTTCCAAATACAGCTCGACAAGCGGCCTCTCTCCCCGGGGACATCTCGAGAGGCAGGCGGAGTTCCATGCCTCAACCCAAGACGAGGCCTGACTCTCCTGTCCCCAGTCTGCAGGGACCCTGCGATCGGAGTCTGAAATCAGAGGTACCCTGCGGTTCCTGCCTCAACTGGAGATGAGGCCCTCTTCCAATGCACCAAGCCCAGTGGAGTCCCGAGAGGCCCCTCCCACCTCCAGTTTCCCTGGCTTCTCAGAGCCACCATGAGAAGCCCCCTGAGGTCACCTGCACAAGTCGAGGGAACCCAGGGTTTCCTGCCTCAACCCGGGAAAGCCCTCGAGAGACCTTCTTCAACACGTCTCGAGGCCAGATTCCCCTACCATGGCTCGGGAGCAATGACGCGCTCCCCCTCGCCACTCGCATGGAGACCCGACTTCCCTGGCGCCCCACGAGAGGCTCACTGACCTCGCCGTCGTACCTCGTGAGAAACCGCACACTGGGGCCGCCGCTCGAGAACAACCCCGAGATTCCCCCGTCATCGAGAGATGAGGGCCTTCGTCTCCTGCATGGCCTAGCGACCAATCTCGCGACCTCTCTCCAAACGCCTCAGGAGGCTTGACTCCCTTGAGTCCACCCAGTGAGCTCCAAGAGATACCCGTCGCGACTCGAGAGCAGAGCGGGGTTCTTTGCTTCCACTCGAGATGAATGCCTGTCTCCCCGGGTGCGTCTGGAATGCACCCCCGAGATCCCTGTCGCCCCTGGAGAGGAACATTGGCTTCTGGACACAAGCCTAGATGAGGTCTATTGGCCCTGCAGTCACTCGAGAGCAATCCCCAGCTTTCCTTCGCAACTCGAATGGAAGATTGGACTTGCCTGGGCCAACACAAGAGGCAGCCTGAATTCCCCGTCGTAACTCGAGAATCCCGCCGTAACTCGAGAAAAACCACGTGGCTCCCCCGCCATCGCAAGATGAAGCCCTTTCCCGCTACAGCGCCTCAGGAGAAGTCCCACGTTAGGAATTGGAGGTCGAAAGGGCACTTGGCACCCTTGATGCGACCCACAAAGTTCCCCGAAATCCCGGTCTCCCTCGAGAGGAACACTGAGGTTTTCCGGCACCCCCTCCTCTGAGCCCTTTCTCCCCTCCTGATCTGGACAGGAGGGTCGACTCCCCTGCTTTGTCTGGAAGGGGTTCCCGACCTTCCGGTCGCACCTCAGGATGAGGCCGGTCTCACGAAGACATTCCAGACGTGGCCTCGTGGGTGGTTCCACATTCCGTAGGACCCCGATTTCCCGGTCCCCTCTTGATAAGAACCCGATGCCCGGACACCTCTCCGAACTCCCGCCTGTGAATGCAGTCAACACGAAGGGGCAGTTTTTCCGTGCATCGTTCGGAAAAAACCCCAGGTTCCAAATACAGCTCGACAAGCGGCCTCTCTCCCCGGGGACATCTCGAGAGGCTGGCGGAGTTCCATGCCTCAACCCAAGACGAGGCCTGACTCTCCTGTCCCCAGTCTGCAGGGACCCTGCGATCGGAGTCTGAAATCAGAGGTACCCTGCGGTTCCTGCCTCAACTGGAGATGAGGCCCTCTTCCAATGCACCAAGCCCAGTGGAGTCCCGAGAGGCCCCTCCCACCTCCAGTTTCCCTGGCTTCTCAGAGCCACCATGAGAAGCCCCCTGAGGTCACCTGCACAAGTCGAGGGAACCCAGGGTTTCCTGCCTCAACCCGGGAAAGCCCTCGAGAGACCTTCTTCAACACGTCTCGAGGCCAGATTCCCCTACCATGGCTCGGGAGCAATGACGCGCTCCCCCTCGCCACTCGCATGGAGACCCGACTTCCCTGGCGCCCCACGAGAGGCTCACTGACCTCGCCGTCGTACCTCGTGAGAAACCGCACACTGGGGCCGCCGCTCGAGAACAACCCCGAGATTCCCCCGTCATCGAGAGAGGAGGGCCTTCGTCTCCTGCATGGCCTAGCGACCAATCTCGCGACCTCTCTCCAAACGCCTCAGGAGGCTTGACTCCCTTGAGTCCACCCAGTGAGCTCCCAGAGATACCCGTCGCGACTCGAGAGCAGAGCGGGCTTCTTTGCTTCCACTCGAGATGAATGCCTGTCTCCCCGGGTGCGTCTGGAATGCAACCCCGAGATCCCTGTCGCCCCTGGAGAGGAACATTGGCTTCTGGACACAAGCCTAGATGAGGTCTATTGGCCCTGCAGTCACTCGAGAGCAATCCCCAGCTTTCCTTCGCAACTCGAATGGAAGATTGGACTTGCCTGGGCCAACACAAGAGGCAGCCTGAATTCCCCGTCGTAACTCGAGAATCCCGCCGTAACTCGAGAAAAACCACGTGGCTCCCCCGTCATCGCAAGATGAAGCCCTTTCCCGCTACAGCGCCTCAGGAGAAGTCCCACGTTAGGAATTGGAGGTCGAAAGGGCACTTGGCACCCTTGATGCGACCCACAAAGTTCCCCGAAATCCCGGTCTCCCTCGAGAGGAACACTGAGGTTTTCCGGCACCCCCTCCTCTGAGCCCTTTCTCCCCTCCTGATCTGGACAGGAGGGTCGACTCCCCTGCTTTGTCTGGAAGGGGTTCCCGACCTTCCGGTCGCACCTCAGGATGAGGCCGGTCTCACGAAGACATTCCAGACGTGGCCTCGTGGGTGGTTCCACATTCCGTAGGACCCCGATTTCCCGGTCCCCTCTTGATAAGAACCCGATGCCCGGACACCTCTCCGAACTCCAGCCTGTGAATGCAGTCAACACGAAGGGGCAGTTTTTCCGTGCATCGTTCGGAAAAAACCCCAGGTTCCAAATACAGCTCGACAAGCGGCCTCTCTCCCCGGGGACATCTCGAGAGGCAAGCGGAGTTCCATGCCTCAACCCAAGGCGAGGCCTGACTCTCCTGTCCCCAGTCTGCAGGGACCCTGCGATCGGAGTCTGAAATCAGAGGTACCCTGCGGTTCCTGCCTCAACTGGAGATGAGGCCCTCTTCCAATGCACCAAGCCCAGTGGAGTCCCGAGAGGCCCCTCCCACCTCCAGTTTCCCTGGCTTCTCAGAGCCACCATGAGAAGCCCCCTGAGGTCACCTGCACAAGTCGAGGGAACCCAGGGTTTCCTGCCTCAACCCGGGAAAGCCCTCGAGAGACCTTCTTCAACACGTCTCGAGGCCAGATTCCCCTACCATGGCTCGGGAGCAATGACGCGCTCCCCCTCGCCACTCGCATGGAGACCCGACTTCCCTGGCGCCCCACGAGAGGCTCACTGACCTCGCCGTCGTACCTCGTGAGAAACCGCACACTGGGGCCGCCGCTCGAGAACAACCCCGAGATTCCCCCGTCATCGAGAGATGAGGGCCTTCGTCTCCTGCATGGCCTAGCGACCAATCTCGCGACCTCTCTCCAAACGCCTCAGGAGGCTTGACTCCCTTGAGTCCACCCAGTGAGCTCCAAGAGATACCCGTCGCGACTCGAGAGCAGAGCGGGGTTCTTTGCTTCCACTCGAGATGAATGCCTGTCTCCCCGGGTGCGTCTGGAATGCAACCCCGAGATCCCTGTCGCCCCTGGAGAGGAACATTGGCTTCTGGACACAAGCCTAGATGAGGTCTATTGGCCCTGCAGTCACTCGAGAGCAATCCCCAGCTTTCCTTCGCAACTCGAATGGAAGATTGGACTTGCCTGGGCCAACACAAGAGGCAGCCTGAATTCCCCGTCGTAACTCGAGAATCCCGCCGTAACTCGAGAAAAACCACGTGGCTCCCCCGTCATCGCAAGATGAAGCCCTTTCCCGCTACAGCGCCTCAGGAGAAGTCCCACGTTAGGAATTGGAGGTCGAAAGGGCACTTGGCACCCTTGATGCGACCCACAAAGTTCCCCGAAATCCCGGTCTCCCTCGAGAGGAACACTGAGGTTTTCCGGCACCCCCTCCTCTGAGCCCTTTCTCCCCTCCTGATCTGGACAGGAGGGTCGACTCCCCTGCTTTGTCTGGAAGGGGTTCCCGACCTTCCGGTCGCACCTCAGGATGAGGCCGGTCTCACGAAGACATTCCAGACGTGGCCTCGTGGGTGGTTCCACATTCCGTAGGACCCCGATTTCCCGGTCCCCTCTTGATAAGAACCCGATGCCCGGACACCTCTCCGAACTCCAGCCTGTGAATGCAGTCAACACGAAGGGGCAGTTTTTCCGTGCATCGTTCGGAAAAAACCCCAGGTTCCAAATACAGCTCGACAAGCGGCCTCTCTCCCCGGGGACATCTCGAGAGGCAAGCGGAGTTCCATGCCTCAACCCAAGACGAGGCCTGACTCTCCTGTCCCCAGTCTGCAGGGACCCTGCGATCGGAGTCTGAAATCAGAGGTACCCTGCGGTTCCTGCCTCAACTGGAGATGAGGCCCTCTTCCAATGCACCAAGCCCAGTGGAGTCCCGAGAGGCCCCTCCCACCTCCAGTTTCCCTGGCTTCTCAGAGCCACCATGAGAAGCCCCCTGAGGTCACCTGCACAAGTCGAGGGAACCCAGGGTTTCCTGCCTCAACCCGGGAAAGCCCTCGAGAGACCTTCTTCAACACGTCTCGAGGCCAGATTCCCCTACCATGGCTCGGGAGCAATGACGCGCTCCCCCTCGCCACTCGCATGGAGACCCGACTTCCCTGGCGCCCCACGAGAGGCTCACTGACCTCGCCGTCGTACCTCGTGAGAAACCGCACACTGGGGCCGCCGCTCGAGAACAACCCCGAGATTCCCCCGTCATCGAGAGATGAGGGCCTTCGTCTCCTGCATGGCCTAGCGACCAATCTCGCGACCTCTCTCCAAACGCCTCAGGAGGCTTGACTCCCTTGAGTCCACCCAGTGAGCTCCAAGAGATACCCGTCGCGACTCGAGAGCAGAGCGGGGTTCTTTGCTTCCACTCGAGATGAATGCCTGTCTCCCCGGGTGCGTCTGGAATGCAACCCCGAGATCCCTGTCGCCCCTGGAGAGGAACATTGGCTTCTGGACACAAGCCTAGATGAGGTCTATTGGCCCTGCAGTCACTCGAGAGCAATCCCCAGCTTTCCTTCGCAACTCGAATGGAAGATTGGACTTGCCTGGGCCAACACAAGAGGCAGCCTGAATTCCCCGTCGTAACTCGAGAATCCCGCCGTAACTCGAGAAAAACCACGTGGCTCCCCCGTCATCGCAAGATGAAGCCCTTTCCCGCTACAGCGCCTCAGGAGAAGTCCCACGTTAGGAATTGGAGGTCGAAAGGGCACTTGGCACCCTTGATGCGACCCACAAAGTTCCCCGAAATCCCGGTCTCCCTCGAGAGGAACACTGAGGTTTTCCGGCACCCCCTCCTCTGAGCCCTTTCTCCCCTCCTGATCTGGACAGGAGGGTCGACTCCCCTGCTTTGTCTGGAAGGGGTTCCCGACCTTCCGGTCGCACCTCAGGATGAGGCCGGTCTCACGAAGACATTCCAGACGTGGCCTCGTGGGTGGTTCCACATTCCGTAGGACCCCGATTTCCCGGTCCCCTCTTGATAAGAACCCGATGCCCGGACACCTCTCCGAACTCCAGCCTGTGAATGCAGTCAACACGAAGGGGCAGTTTTTCCGTGCATCGTTCGGAAAAAACCCCAGGTTCCAAATACAGCTCGACAAGCGGCCTCTCTCCCCGGGGACATCTCGAGAGGCAAGCGGAGTTCCATGCCTCAACCCAAGACGAGGCCTGACTCTCCTGTCCCCAGTCTGCAGGGACCCTGCGATCGGAGTCTGAAATCAGAGGTACCCTGCGGTTCCTGCCTCAACTGGAGATGAGGCCCTCTTCCAATGCACCAAGCCCAGTGGAGTCCCGAGAGGCCCCTCCCACCTCCAGTTTCCCTGGCTTCTCAGAGCCACCATGAGAAGCCCCCTGAGGTCACCTGCACAAGTCGAGGGAACCCAGGGTTTCCTGCCTCAACCCGGGAAAGCCCTCGAGAGACCTTCTTCAACACGTCTCGAGGCCAGATTCCCCTACCATGGCTCGGGAGCAATGACGCGCTCCCCCTCGCCACTCGCATGGAGACCCGACTTCCCTGGCGCCCCACGAGAGGCTCACTGACCTCGCCGTCGTACCTCGTGAGAAACCGCACACTGGGGCCGCCGCTCGAGAACAACCCCGAGATTCCCCCGTCATCGAGAGATGAGGGCCTTCGTCTCCTGCATGGCCTAGCGACCAATCTCGCGACCTCTCTCCAAACGCCTCAGGAGGCTTGACTCCCTTGAGTCCACCCAGTGAGCTCCAAGAGATACCCGTCGCGACTCGAGAGCAGAGCGGGGTTCTTTGCTTCCACTCGAGATGAATGCCTGTCTCCCCGGGTGCGTCTGGAATGCAACCCCGAGATCCCTGTCGCCCCTGGAGAGGAACATTGGCTTCTGGACACAAGCCTAGATGAGGTCTATTGGCCCTGCAGTCACTCGAGAGCAATCCCCAGCTTTCCTTCGCAACTCGAATGGAAGATTGGACTTGCCTGGGCCAACACAAGAGGCAGCCTGAATTCCCCGTCGTAACTCGAGAATCCCGCCGTAACTCGAGAAAAACCACGTGGCTCCCCCGTCATCGCAAGATGAAGCCCTTTCCCGCTACAGCGCCTCAGGAGAAGTCCCACGTTAGGAATTGGAGGTCGAAAGGGCACTTGGCACCCTTGATGCGACCCACAAAGTTCCCCGAAATCCCGGTCTCCCTCGAGAGGAACACTGAGGTTTTCCGGCACCCCCTCCTCTGAGCCCTTTCTCCCCTCCTGATCTGGACAGGAGGGTCGACTCCCCTGCTTTGTCTGGAAGGGGTTCCCGACCTTCCGGTCGCACCTCAGGATGAGGCCGGTCTCACGAAGACATTCCAGACGTGGCCTCGTGGGTGGTTCCACATTCCGTAGGACCCCGATTTCCCGGTCCCCTCTTGATAAGAACCCGATGCCCGGACACCTCTCCGAACTCCAGCCTGTGAATGCAGTCAACACGAAGGGGCAGTTTTTCCGTGCATCGTTCGGAAAAAACCCCAGGTTCCAAATACAGCTCGACAAGCGGCCTCTCTCCCCGGGGACATCTCGAGAGGCAAGCGGAGTTCCATGCCTCAACCCAAGACGAGGCCTGACTCTCCTGTCCCCAGTCTGCAGGGACCCTGCGATCGGAGTCTGAAATCAGAGGTACCCTGCGGTTCCTGCCTCAACTGGAGATGAGGCCCTCTTCCAATGCACCAAGCCCAGTGGAGTCCCGAGAGGCCCCTCCCACCTCCAGTTTCCCTGGCTTCTCAGAGCCACCATGAGAAGCCCCCTGAGGTCACCTGCACAAGTCGAGGGAACCCAGGGTTTCCTGCCTCAACCCGGGAAAGCCCTCGAGAGACCTTCTTCAACACGTCTCGAGGCCAGATTCCCCTACCATGGCTCGGGAGCAATGACGCGCTCCCCCTCGCCACTCGCATGGAGACCCGACTTCCCTGGCGCCCCACGAGAGGCTCACTGACCTCGCCGTCGTACCTCGTGAGAAACCGCACACTGGGGCCGCCGCTCGAGAACAACCCCGAGATTCCCCCGTCATCGAGAGATGAGGGCCTTCGTCTCCTGCATGGCCTAGCGACCAATCTCGCGACCTCTCTCCAAACGCCTCAGGAGGCTTGACTCCCTTGAGTCCACCCAGTGAGCTCCAAGAGATACCCGTCGCGACTCGAGAGCAGAGCGGGGTTCTTTGCTTCCACTCGAGATGAATGCCTGTCTCCCCGGGTGCGTCTGGAATGCAACCCCGAGATCCCTGTCGCCCCTGGAGAGGAACATTGGCTTCTGGACACAAGCCTAGATGAGGTCTATTGGCCCTGCAGTCACTCGAGAGCAATCCCCAGCTTTCCTTCGCAACTCGAATGGAAGATTGGACTTGCCTGGGCCAACACAAGAGGCAGCCTGAATTCCCCGTCGTAACTCGAGAATCCCGCCGTAACTCGAGAAAAACCACGTGGCTCCCCCGTCATCGCAAGATGAAGCCCTTTCCCGCTACAGCGCCTCAGGAGAAGTCCCACGTTAGGAATTGGAGGTCGAAAGGGCACTTGGCACCCTTGATGCGACCCACAAAGTTCCCCGAAATCCCGGTCTCCCTCGAGAGGAACACTGAGGTTTTCCGGCACCCCCTCCTCTGAGCCCTTTCTCCCCTCCTGATCTGGACAGGAGGGTCGACTCCCCTGCTTTGTCTGGAAGGGGTTCCCGACCTTCCGGTCGCACCTCAGGATGAGGCCGGTCTCACGAAGACATTCCAGACGTGGCCTCGTGGGTGGTTCCACATTCCGTAGGACCCCGATTTCCCGGTCCCCTCTTGATAAGAACCCGATGCCCGGACACCTCTCCGAACTCCAGCCTGTGAATGCAGTCAACACGAAGGGGCAGTTTTTCCGTGCATCGTTCGGAAAAAACCCCAGGTTCCAAATACAGCTCGACAAGCGGCCTCTCTCCCCGGGGACATCTCGAGAGGCAAGCGGAGTTCCATGCCTCAACCCAAGACGAGGCCTGACTCTCCTGTCCCCAGTCTGCAGGGACCCTGCGATCGGAGTCTGAAATCAGAGGTACCCTGCGGTTCCTGCCTCAACTGGAGATGAGGCCCTCTTCCAATGCACCAAGCCCAGTGGAGTCCCGAGAGGCCCCTCCCACCTCCAGTTTCCCTGGCTTCTCAGAGCCACCATGAGAAGCCCCCTGAGGTCACCTGCACAAGTCGAGGGAACCCAGGGTTTCCTGCCTCAACCCGGGAAAGCCCTCGAGAGACCTTCTTCAACACGTCTCGAGGCCAGATTCCCCTACCATGGCTCGGGAGCAATGACGCGCTCCCCCTCGCCACTCGCATGGAGACCCGACTTCCCTGGCGCCCCACGAGAGGCTCACTGACCTCGCCGTCGTACCTCGTGAGAAACCGCACACTGGGGCCGCCGCTCGAGAACAACCCCGAGATTCCCCCGTCATCGAGAGATGAGGGCCTTCGTCTCCTGCATGGCCTAGCGACCAATCTCGCGACCTCTCTCCAAACGCCTCAGGAGGCTTGACTCCCTTGAGTCCACCCAGTGAGCTCCAAGAGATACCCGTCGCGACTCGAGAGCAGAGCGGGGTTCTTTGCTTCCACTCGAGATGAATGCCTGTCTCCCCGGGTGCGTCTGGAATGCAACCCCGAGATCCCTGTCGCCCCTGGAGAGGAACATTGGCTTCTGGACACAAGCCTAGATGAGGTCTATTGGCCCTGCAGTCACTCGAGAGCAATCCCCAGCTTTCCTTCGCAACTCGAATGGAAGATTGGACTTGCCTGGGCCAACACAAGAGGCAGCCTGAATTCCCCGTCGTAACTCGAGAATCCCGCCGTAACTCGAGAAAAACCACGTGGCTCCCCCGTCATCGCAAGATGAAGCCCTTTCCCGCTACAGCGCCTCAGGAGAAGTCCCACGTTAGGAATTGGAGGTCGAAAGGGCACTTGGCACCCTTGATGCGACCCACAAAGTTCCCCGAAATCCCGGTCTCCCTCGAGAGGAACACTGAGGTTTTCCGGCACCCCCTCCTCTGAGCCCTTTCTCCCCTCCTGATCTGGACAGGAGGGTCGACTCCCCTGCTTTGTCTGGAAGGGGTTCCCGACCTTCCGGTCGCACCTCAGGATGAGGCCGGTCTCACGAAGACATTCCAGACGTGGCCTCGTGGGTGGTTCCACATTCCGTAGGACCCCGATTTCCCGGTCCCCTCTTGATAAGAACCCGATGCCCGGACACCTCTCCGAACTCCAGCCTGTGAATGCAGTCAACACGAAGGGGCAGTTTTTCCGTGCATCGTTCGGAAAAAACCCCAGGTTCCAAATACAGCTCGACAAGCGGCCTCTCTCCCCGGGGACATCTCGAGAGGCAAGCGGAGTTCCATGCCTCAACCCAAGACGAGGCCTGACTCTCCTGTCCCCAGTCTGCAGGGACCCTGCGATCGGAGTCTGAAATCAGAGGTACCCTGCGGTTCCTGCCTCAACTGGAGATGAGGCCCTCTTCCAATGCACCAAGCCCAGTGGAGTCCCGAGAGGCCCCTCCCACCTCCAGTTTCCCTGGCTTCTCAGAGCCACCATGAGAAGCCCCCTGAGGTCACCTGCACAAGTCGAGGGAACCCAGGGTTTCCTGCCTCAACCCGGGAAAGCCCTCGAGAGACCTTCTTCAACACGTCTCGAGGCCAGATTCCCCTACCATGGCTCGGGAGCAATGACGCGCTCCCCCTCGCCACTCGCATGGAGACCCGACTTCCCTGGCGCCCCACGAGAGGCTCACTGACCTCGCCGTCGTACCTCGTGAGAAACCGCACACTGGGGCCGCCGCTCGAGAACAACCCCGAGATTCCCCCGTCATCGAGAGATGAGGGCCTTCGTCTCCTGCATGGCCTAGCGACCAATCTCGCGACCTCTCTCCAAACGCCTCAGGAGGCTTGACTCCCTTGAGTCCACCCAGTGAGCTCCAAGAGATACCCGTCGCGACTCGAGAGCAGAGCGGGGTTCTTTGCTTCCACTCGAGATGAATGCCTGTCTCCCCGGGTGCGTCTGGAATGCAACCCCGAGATCCCTGTCGCCCCTGGAGAGGAACATTGGCTTCTGGACACAAGCCTAGATGAGGTCTATTGGCCCTGCAGTCACTCGAGAGCAATCCCCAGCTTTCCTTCGCAACTCGAATGGAAGATTGGACTTGCCTGGGCCAACACAAGAGGCAGCCTGAATTCCCCGTCGTAACTCGAGAATCCCGCCGTAACTCGAGAAAAACCACGTGGCTCCCCCGTCATCGCAAGATGAAGCCCTTTCCCGCTACAGCGCCTCAGGAGAAGTCCCACGTTAGGAATTGGAGGTCGAAAGGGCACTTGGCACCCTTGATGCGACCCACAAAGTTCCCCGAAATCCCGGTCTCCCTCGAGAGGAACACTGAGGTTTTCCGGCACCCCCTCCTCTGAGCCCTTTCTCCCCTCCTGATCTGGACAGGAGGGTCGACTCCCCTGCTTTGTCTGGAAGGGGTTCCCGACCTTCCGGTCGCACCTCAGGATGAGGCCGGTCTCACGAAGACATTCCAGACGTGGCCTCGTGGGTGGTTCCACATTCCGTAGGACCCCGATTTCCCGGTCCCCTCTTGATAAGAACCCGATGCCCGGACACCTCTCCGAACTCCAGCCTGTGAATGCAGTCAACACGAAGGGGCAGTTTTTCCGTGCATCGTTCGGAAAAAACCCCAGGTTCCAAATACAGCTCGACAAGCGGCCTCTCTCCCCGGGGACATCTCGAGAGGCAAGCGGAGTTCCATGCCTCAACCCAAGACGAGGCCTGACTCTCCTGTCCCCAGTCTGCAGGGACCCTGCGATCGGAGTCTGAAATCAGAGGTACCCTGCGGTTCCTGCCTCAACTGGAGATGAGGCCCTCTTCCAATGCACCAAGCCCAGTGGAGTCCCGAGAGGCCCCTCCCACCTCCAGTTTCCCTGGCTTCTCAGAGCCACCATGAGAAGCCCCCTGAGGTCACCTGCACAAGTCGAGGGAACCCAGGGTTTCCTGCCTCAACCGGGGAAAGCCCTCGCGAGACCTTCTTCAACACGTCTCGAGGCCAGATTCCCCTACCATGGCTCGGGAGCAATGACGCGCTCCCCCTCGCCCCTCCCATGGAGACCCGACTTCCCTGGCGCTCCACGAGAGGCTCACTGACCTCGCCGTCGTACCTCGTGAGAAACCGCACACTGGGGCCGCCGCTCGAGAACAACCCCGAGATTCCCCCGTCATCGAGAGATGAGGGCCTTCGTCTCCTGCATGGCCTAGCGATCAATCTCGCGACCTCTCTCCAAACGCCTCAGGAGGCTTGACTCCCTTGAGTCCACCCAGTGAGCTCCAAGAGATACCCGTCGCGACTCGAGAGCAGAGCGGGGTTCTTTGCTTCCACTCGAGATGAATGCCTGTCTCCCCGGGTGCGTCTGGAATGCAACCCCGAGATCCCTGTCGCCCCTGGAGAGGAACATTGGCTTCTGGACACAAGCCTAGATGAGGTCTATTGGCCCTGCAGTCACTCGAGAGCAATCCCCAGCTTTCCTTCGCAACTCGAATGGAAGATTGGACTTGCCTGGGCCAACACAAGAGGCAGCCTGAATTCCCCGTCGTAACTCGAGAATCCCGCCGTAACTCGAGAAAAACCACGTGGCTCCCCCGTCATCGCAAGATGAAGCCCTTTCCCGCTACAGCGCCTCAGGAGAAGTCCCACGTTAGGAATTGGAGGTCGAAAGGGCACTTGGCACCCTTGATGCGACCCACAAAGTTCCCCGAAATCCCGGTCTCCCTCGAGAGGAACACCGAGGTTTTCCGGCACCCCCTCCTCTGAGCCCTTTCTCCCCTCCTGATCTGGACAGGAGGGTCGACTCCCCTGCTTTGTCTGGAAGGGGTTCCCGACCTTCCGGTCGCACCTCAGGATGAGGCCGGTCTCACGAAGACATTCCAGACGTGGCCTCGTGGGTGGTTCCACATTCCGTAGGACCCCGATTTCCCGGTCCCCTCTTGATAAGAACCCGATGCCCGGACACCTCTCCGAACTCCAGCCTGTGAATGCAGTCAACACGAAGGGGCAGTTTTTCCGTGCATCGTTCGGAAAAAACCCCAGGTTCCAAATACAGCTCGACAAGCGGCCTCTCTCCCCGGGGACATCTCGAGAGGCAAGCGGAGTTCCATGCCTCAACCCAAGACGAGGCCTGACTCTCCTGTCCCCAGTCTGCAGGGACCCTGCGATCGGAGTCTGAAATCAGAGGTACCCTGCGGTTCCTGCCTCAACTGGAGATGAGGCCCTCTTCCAATGCACCAAGCCCAGTGGAGTCCCGAGAGGCCCCTCCCACCTCCAGTTTCCCTGGCTTCTCAGAGCCACCATGAGAAGCCCCCTGAGGTCACCTGCACAAGTCGAGGGAACCCAGGGTTTCCTGCCTCAACCCGGGAAAGCCCTCGAGAGACCTTCTTCAACACGTCTCGAGGCCAGATTCCCCTACCATGGCTCGGGAGCAATGACGCGCTCCCCCTCGCCACTCGCATGGAGACCCGACTTCCCTGGCGCCCCACGAGAGGCTCACTGACCTCGCCGTCGTACCTCGTGAGAAACCGCACACTGGGGCCGCCGCTCGAGAACAACCCCGAGATTCCCCCGTCATCGAGAGATGAGGGCCTTCGTCTCCTGCATGGCCTAGCGACCAATCTCGCGACCTCTCTCCAAACGCCTCAGGAGGCTTGACTCCCTTGAGTCCACCCAGTGAGCTCCAAGAGATACCCGTCGCGACTCGAGAGCAGAGCGGGGTTCTTTGCTTCCACTCGAGATGAATGCCTGTCTCCCCGGGTGCGTCTGGAATGCAACCCCGAGATCCCTGTCGCCCCTGGAGAGGAACATTGGCTTCTGGACACAAGCCTAGATGAGGTCTATTGGCCCTGCAGTCACTCGAGAGCAATCCCCAGCTTTCCTTCGCAACTCGAATGGAAGATTGGACTTGCCTGGGCCAACACAAGAGGCAGCCTGAATTCCCCGTCGTAACTCGAGAATCCCGCCGTAACTCGAGAAAAACCACGTGGCTCCCCCGTCATCGCAAGATGAAGCCCTTTCCCGCTACAGCGCCTCAGGAGAAGTCCCACGTTAGGAATTGGAGGTCGAAAGGGCACTTGGCACCCTTGATGCGACCCACAAAGTTCCCCGAAATCCCGGTCTCCCTCGAGAGGAACACTGAGGTTTTCCGGCACCCCCTCCTCTGAGCCCTTTCTCCCCTCCTGATCTGGACAGGAGGGTCGACTCCCCTGCTTTGTCTGGAAGGGGTTCCCGACCTTCCGGTCGCACCTCAGGATGAGGCCGGTCTCACGAAGACATTCCAGACGTGGCCTCGTGGGTGGTTCCACATTCCGTAGGACCCCGATTTCCCGGTCCCCTCTTGATAAGAACCCGATGCCCGGACACCTCTCCGAACTCCAGCCTGTGAATGCAGTCAACACGAAGGGGCAGTTTTTCCGTGCATCGTTCGGAAAAAACCCCAGGTTCCAAATACAGCTCGACAAGCGGCCTCTCTCCCCGGGGACATCTCGAGAGGCAAGCGGAGTTCCATGCCTCAACCCAAGACGAGGCCTGACTCTCCTGTCCCCAGTCTGCAGGGACCCTGCGATCGGAGTCTGAAATCAGAGGTACCCTGCGGTTCCTGCCTCAACTGGAGATGAGGCCCTCTTCCAATGCACCAAGCCCAGTGGAGTCCCGAGAGGCCCCTCCCACCTCCAGTTTCCCTGGCTTCTCAGAGCCACCATGAGAAGCCCCCTGAGGTCACCTGCACAAGTCGAGGGAACCCAGGGTTTCCTGCCTCAACCCGGGAAAGCCCTCGAGAGACCTTCTTCAACACGTCTCGAGGCCAGATTCCCCTACCATGGCTCGGGAGCAATGACGCGCTCCCCCTCGCCACTCGCATGGAGACCCGACTTCCCTGGCGCCCCACGAGAGGCTCACTGACCTCGCCGTCGTACCTCGTGAGAAACCGCACACTGGGGCCGCCGCTCGAGAACAACCCCGAGATTCCCCCGTCATCGAGAGATGAGGGCCTTCGTCTCCTGCATGGCCTAGCGACCAATCTCGCGACCTCTCTCCAAACGCCTCAGGAGGCTTGACTCCCTTGAGTCCACCCAGTGAGCTCCAAGAGATACCCGTCGCGACTCGAGAGCAGAGCGGGGTTCTTTGCTTCCACTCGAGATGAATGCCTGTCTCCCCGGGTGCGTCTGGAATGCAACCCCGAGATCCCTGTCGCCCCTGGAGAGGAACATTGGCTTCTGGACACAAGCCTAGATGAGGTCTATTGGCCCTGCAGTCACTCGAGAGCAATCCCCAGCTTTCCTTCGCAACTCGAATGGAAGATTGGACTTGCCTGGGCCAACACAAGAGGCAGCCTGAATTCCCCGTCGTAACTCGAGAATCCCGCCGTAACTCGAGAAAAACCACGTGGCTCCCCCGTCATCGCAAGATGAAGCCCTTTCCCGCTACAGCGCCTCAGGAGAAGTCCCACGTTAGGAATTGGAGGTCGAAAGGGCACTTGGCACCCTTGATGCGACCCACAAAGTTCCCCGAAATCCCGGTCTCCCTCGAGAGGAACACCGAGGTTTTCCGGCACCCCCTCCTCTGAGCCCTTTCTCCCCTCCTGATCTGGACAGGAGGGTCGACTCCCCTGCTTTGTCTGGAAGGGGTTCCCGACCTTCCGGTCGCACCTCAGGATGAGGCCGGTCTCACGAAGACATTCCAGACGTGGCCTCGTGGGTGGTTCCACATTCCGTAGGACCCCGATTTCCCGGTCCCCTCTTGATAAGAACCCGATGCCCGGACACCTCTCCGAACTCCAGCCTGTGAATGCAGTCAACACGAAGGGGCAGTTTTTCCGTGCATCGTTCGGAAAAAACCCCAGGTTCCAAATACAGCTCGACAAGCGGCCTCTCTCCCCGGGGACATCTCGAGAGGCAAGCGGAGTTCCATGCCTCAACCCAAGACGAGGCCTGACTCTCCTGTCCCCAGTCTGCAGGGACCCTGCGATCGGAGTCTGAAATCAGAGGTACCCTGCGGTTCCTGCCTCAACTGGAGATGAGGCCCTCTTCCAATGCACCAAGCCCAGTGGAGTCCCGAGAGGCCCCTCCCACCTCCAGTTTCCCTGGCTTCTCAGAGCCACCATGAGAAGCCCCCTGAGGTCACCTGCACAAGTCGAGGGAACCCAGGGTTTCCTGCCTCAACCCGGGAAAGCCCTCGAGAGACCTTCTTCAACACGTCTCGAGGCCAAATTCCCCTACCATGGCTCGGGAGCAATGACGCGCTCCCCCTCGCCACTCGCATGGAGACCCGACTTCCCTGGCGCCCCACGAGAGGCTCACTGACCTCGCCGTCGTACCTCGTGAGAAACCGCACACTGGGGCCGCCGCTCGAGAACAACCCCGAGATTCCCCCGTCATCGAGAGATGAGGGCCTTCGTCTCCTGCATGGCCTAGCGACCAATCTCGCGACCTCTCTCCAAACGCCTCAGGAGGCTTGACTCCCTTGAGTCCACCCAGTGAGCTCCAAGAGATACCCGTCGCGACTCGAGAGCAGAGCGGGGTTCTTTGCTTCCACTCGAGATGAATGCCTGTCTCCCCGGGTGCGTCTGGAATGCAACCCCGAGATCCCTGTCGCCCCTGGAGAGGAACATTGGCTTCTGGACACAAGCCTAGATGAGGTCTATTGGCCCTGCAGTCACTCGAGAGCAATCCCCAGCTTTCCTTCGCAACTCGAATGGAAGATTGGACTTGCCTGGGCCAACACAAGAGGCAGCCTGAATTCCCCGTCGTAACTCGAGAATCCCGCCGTAACTCGAGAAAAACCACGTGGCTCCCCCGTCATCGCAAGATGAAGCCCTTTCCCGCTACAGCGCCTCAGGAGAAGTCCCACGTTAGGAATTGGAGGTCGAAAGGGCACTTGGCACCCTTGATGCGACCCACAAAGTTCCCCGAAATCCCGGTCTCCCTCGAGAGGAACACTGAGGTTTTCCGGCACCCCCTCCTCTGAGCCCTTTCTCCCCTCCTGATCTGGACAGGAGGGTCGACTCCCCTGCTTTGTCTGGAAGGGGTTCCCGACCTTCCGGTCGCACCTCAGGATGAGGCCGGTCTCACGAAGACATTCCAGACGTGGCCTCGTGGGTGGTTCCACATTCCGTAGGACCCCGATTTCCCGGTCCCCTCTTGATAAGAACCCGATGCCCGGACACCTCTCCGAACTCCAGCCTGTGAATGCAGTCAACACGAAGGGGCAGTTTTTCCGTGCATCGTTCGGAAAAAACCCCAGGTTCCAAATACAGCTCGACAAGCGGCCTCTCTCCCCGGGGACATCTCGAGAGGCAAGCGGAGTTCCATGCCTCAACCCAAGACGAGGCCTGACTCTCCTGTCCCCAGTCTGCAGGGACCCTGCGATCGGAGTCTGAAATCAGAGGTACCCTGCGGTTCCTGCCTCAACTGGAGATGAGGCCCTCTTCCAATGCACCAAGCCCAGTGGAGTCCCGAGAGGCCCCTCCCACCTCCAGTTTCCCTGGCTTCTCAGAGCCACCATGAGAAGCCCCCTGAGGTCACCTGCACAAGTCGAGGGAACCCAGGGTTTCCTGCCTCAACCCGGGAAAGCCCTCGAGAGACCTTCTTCAACACGTCTCGAGGCCAGATTCCCCTACCATGGCTCGGGAGCAATGACGCGCTCCCCCTCGCCACTCGCATGGAGACCCGACTTCCCTGGCGCCCCACGAGAGGCTCACTGACCTCGCCGTCGTACCTCGTGAGAAACCGCACACTGGGGCCGCCGCTCGAGAACAACCCCGAGATTCCCCCGTCATCGAGAGATGAGGGCCTTCGTCTCCTGCATGGCCTAGCGACCAATCTCGCGACCTCTCTCCAAACGCCTCAGGAGGCTTGACTCCCTTGAGTCCACCCAGTGAGCTCCAAGAGATACCCGTCGCGACTCGAGAGCAGAGCGGGGTTCTTTGCTTCCACTCGAGATGAATGCCTGTCTCCCCGGGTGCGTCTGGAATGCAACCCCGAGATCCCTGTCGCCCCTGGAGAGGAACATTGGCTTCTGGACACAAGCCTAGATGAGGTCTATTGGCCCTGCAGTCACTCGAGAGCAATCCCCAGCTTTCCTTCGCAACTCGAATGGAAGATTGGACTTGCCTGGGCCAACACAAGAGGCAGCCTGAATTCCCCGTCGTAACTCGAGAATCCCGCCGTAACTCGAGAAAAACCACGTGGCTCCCCCGTCATCGCAAGATGAAGCCCTTTCCCGCTACAGCGCCTCAGGAGAAGTCCCACGTTAGGAATTGGAGGTCGAAAGGGCACTTGGCACCCTTGATGCGACCCACAAAGTTCCCCGAAATCCCGGTCTCCCTCGAGAGGAACACTGAGGTTTTCCGGCACCCCCTCCTCTGAGCCCTTTCTCCCCTCCTGATCTGGACAGGAGGGTCGACTCCCCTGCAC